>NW_027617280.1:0-129962 GCF_964187855.1 Myxine glutinosa | reverse complement strand
GAATAACCCATTATCATGTGACAAAACTAGTCAAATTGCGAAACTCGTACACAAAGAATCTACAAATAACACCCAGCTCTCCAAATTAAGAAATAACACGATGTGAGGGATGGTAGCTCCACCATTCCTCTCCACCGGATACCATTTACCATCACTATCGCTATCCGTCCACTACTCTGAGCTTCTCGTGCGGGAATACTACTCTGAATACTACTCAGGAGACTGACCAGTGACCATCCTCCAACTTAACACAGCATAAACTACAGAATATATTTTTGTTACTGTTAGTCGGAATGACTGAGCTGCTGTCAAACTGCCCTGTTTTCTATTGACAGTGACAGTACTGTTGACAAGTGTTGTGGATGTATGGCAACACATAGCTAGCGGTAAACTTCCACTAAAATTAACGTAAATACACCTGTAAAGCATGACTTACTTGTGGAATGTGATGCCTTTGTCCCTTGACAACAATGTACGTTTATTTGTTCAGCCATACGCTGCACAAAATTGCGGCATTTCGCCGCTTTTAACTGCACCAGCGCGTCAGCTTTGAAGGACCTCCCCAAGAGGGCGGACTGTTCTATGCATCCGGGGAGGTGTCGCGCGACATCTAGTGTTATATACATATATATATATATATATATATATTATTATATATATATATATATATATATATATATATATATATATATATATATATATATATATATATATATATATCTATGGCCTACTCCTTATTTGATTGACACAACGCAGATTCAACTATTGGAAACACGGCCTTACCTATACACATACCAATGAAAATAACTGAAGTCCTATGGTGGCCTACGTGTTGCTTGTGGCCTAACTATGGGATGCAACCTTTAACCCTTTAATAATGTCATATTTACAAGAATTATGTCATATTTAGACGTGTGGGTTCTCAAAACCGCAACAATATATATATATATATATATATATATATTATATTATATATATATATATATATATATATATATATATATATATATATATATATATATACAGTGAAACCTTAACTTACGAGTGCACCAACTTACGAGTTTTCCGAGATACGAGCCGTCGCTCGGTCGATTTTTTGCTTTGTGATGCGAGCCGAGATCTGAGTTACGAGCGAGCGAGCTTGGATATAAAACACGTAATCGTCGAAAAACATGAGCGAGGTGTGCGTGTTGTCGACTTGGCGAGGCAGTACGATCGTAGTACTTCTACGATATGTACGATTTTGAAGCAGAAGGAGTCGATAAAGGCTATAACGCCAGCCAAGGGCGTTAAGATTATTTCAAAGCTCCGGACCTCTGTCCATGAAGAGATGGAGAAGTTGTTGTTTGTGTGGTTGACGGAGAAGCAGCTCGCAGGAGATACCGTGACCGAGAGCATCATCTGTGAGAAGGCACGAGACATTTACGGGGATTTGGTGTAGCAGACGGCGGGAACATCAACGGACGAGGCATCGGAAGAGTCATTCAAAGCCAGTCGGGGATGGTTTGATAATTTTAAGAAGAGGACCGGCATGCACTCCATCGTCAGGCATGGTGAGGCAGCAAGCTCGGATGTGAAGGCAGCTGAAGATTTTATTATAATTTTTGCCGACTGATAGAAGCCGAAGGATACATCCCCCAGCAAATCTTCAACTGTGACGAGACAGGGCTCTTCTGGAAAAAGATGCCGAGGAGGACGTATATAACGCAGAGGAGAAGAGCATGCCAGGCCACAACTTGTTCAGAGTGCCGGTGATAGCTCGCCTTCTCTTTGTGGAAGACACGGTGAGATCCTTAACATCCAACAACTAATGGGACGCAAACGAGGCGCCCAGTTTAGCGGTACACACATTGATGAATCACCCTGCCTGTGAAACACCGACATAACAGGTTATAGCTGGGTCGGGATTCAAACCCAGGCTGGACAGTTTAGAGTCAAGTGTGCGTACCTCCAGTCCAGGCCATCCTGCCAACTTGTATGCTGCATACAGGTGAAATATAAAGCGCGAGATATTTATATATATATATTTCAAAAAAAATTGGTGTGGTTTTTGGGGGGCTGGAACGGATTAATAGCATTTCAATTCATTTTAATGGGGAAATTTAATTTGAGAAACGAGCAAATTGAGTTACGAGCTCGGTCACAGAACGAATTAAACTCGTAAGTCAAGGTTTCACTGTATATATATACAGTCATACCCCGTTTCACGCCATTTAGACCTACGTCAAATCCGACTTTACGCCACTCTTCGAGAGTAAATTTCAGTTCAGCGAACGTCATTATGTGCGACTTTACGTCACTCCTACGGACGTGAAAAAAAAAACAATTCCTTAAAAATATATTTAAAATAAATAAAATAGCACATAAATTAACAATAAAAGAAGCTAAAAAACAATTTAAAATAAAATAAAAAGCACATTAAAAATATATTAAAATGTACGTACAGTATACTGTACATACGCGCAACTGCTGGTTCTCATTCAAAACAGAGGTGACGTACAGTATTCCTTTACTGTGTCTGTGTTCGCCATGGGTCTTAAGAAGGATAATGCTAGTGTTTACAAGCATAATGTGGTTACGATGGAAGATAAGTTAAATCTGATTAAAAGGTATGAAAAAGGTGAAAAAGTGTCGGTGATAGCACATAGACCTTATCGCGAATCGGAACCGCAATGCGTCATGGGATCGGAAAGGGGCAATAGCACCGCCGGCGGTTGCTGTCACTGACAGACTGCTTGTTTACATTGACACACAACGTGATCCTTACCACTTTAAACTACTTTTAGGACTTTTTTACTGTGACAAATTAACTGTGAACTGTGATCAGCTCATGAGCCAGTATTTGCAAGCCAAGGACACTGTCGCAAAACTGAAAGCCGCCATTGCAGTATGTAACAAGAAGCTTACTGTTTCGGACATAGCAAACTGTGATGAACTTGTGAAACTTTATACAGGTTTACCTAGTTATGACCTGTTTAAGTGGTTATTAGCAGAAGTATCCCCTCATGCACAGAACCTTCATTATTATAAGGGGAAATTATCAATGGAAGACAAGACCTGGCAAATAAACAATACTACAAAACTCGGAGTTAAGCGATCTCAATCTTTGGAGGATCAACTACTCATGACACTCATGAAGCTTCGGCTTAATCTTCGCAACCAGGACCTCGCATTTCGCTTTGGATTAGGACAAAGCACTGTCTCCCAAATTTTGTTCGCAAGTGCACAGCCAATATAAGTCAAGACCTACTCTCAAGTGCCTTGTTGGTATTACACCGAGCGGAACAATTTCATACATTTCCAAACCTACAGGAGGAAACATGTCGGACAAAAAAATTATGAAGATGACGAACATTGTCGACAAGTTCCAGCCCGGCGATATTTGTATGGCCGATCGAGGTTTCAACATTCAGGAACTGTTCTTGCATAAGCAGGTTGTTTCTCTTCTCCAATGGGAACCCTCCTTTCCCTCAAATATTTCTTTAAATCACTGGATTTTAATGCCAAAAAACGCTGAATTTCTTTCACATTAGCCATCTTCCTTTCCGTAAACACAGCGTCGATCGTAGACAGACGCTTCCTCTTCTGGGTTCGTGTTTACCTTTGCCCCCTTTTCGATCCCATCATGCTTTGCGGTGGAGCGCCCTCTGTTGATAATTACTGATTCGCGATAAGGTCTATGCCTTAGGGCTGCCACGGTCGACGGTATCGACCATCGTTCATGATAGGGAACGTATTCTTGCATACGTCACTGAAAAGCGCCGCCGGCTAAGACTGCTAAAATGTGTGTTTGTGTTCAGAGAGACGCCATGTTTAAGGTGAATAACATAATCTTATTAATTTTATTTATTATTCTTTTCAAATTCATTTATTAATTGTGTTCATTACTCATTAAAAAATATGACTAAAATGTGTTTGTAGTGTTCTTTGAGGTTTAGCGATAGTTATATACTTTCGCGAGTTATTTACTTTGTTTTAGCGATAGTTTGTCTTCATTTTAAGGCTTTTTTTTTTTTTTTTTTGTATACAAGATCGAGGCTTGTGAAAGAGCTAAAAGGCATTACGCCCGGTTTACGTCAAAAACCGAGTTACGTCACAGCTTATGGAACCAATTAATGACGTAGGCCGGGGTATTACTGTATATATATATATATATACAGTATATATATATATATATATATATATATATATATATATATATATATATATATATATATATATATATATATATATATATATATATATATATATATACACAAAGAATTAAGTTAAGCACCCCCCCCGTTTTTTTACAACCTCGCACATTACAAGTTTGTTGTCGTCAAAACAGTGTAATATACCCATGATATTGCTATATTTTCTGGAGAAGTGATATTATGGTCACATAAAAACATAACAATCATGCCGTTTTCAATATTTTATTCTGAATAATTTAAGGTGAAATTTTTTGGGGAATTTTAGGCATATTTTCACCTCAATTTAAGTATGGAGCTATAGGTCCATCACGGACAGTGTGGATGACGTTTATGTTTTCTAACGTACAGTCATTGTTCTGAGAAGACCTCTAGCGATCTTTGCGTCAATAACGTGTGTAGGACCCATGTGATCGGATCACTGACTCAACCCTACGTCTCATAGACCCTGTAAGCCGTCGTATGCGTTGCTGTGGCAGGTTGTTCCATTCCCGATGTAATGCACGTTCCAATTCATCCAGATTGGCTATTGGAGGGACCATCTTCGCAATTTGTCGTCCCAACATGTCCCAAACGTGCTCGAGGGGGTTCAACCTGCCACAGCAACGCATACGACGGCTTACAGGGTCTATGAGACGTAGGGTTGAGTCAGTGATCCGATCACGTGGGTCCTACACACGTTATTGATGCAAAGATCGCTAGAGGTCTTCTCAGAACAATGACTGTACGTTAGAAAACATAAACGTCATCCACACTGTCCGTGATGGACCTATAGCTCCATACTTAAATTGAGGTGAAAATATGCCTAAAATTCCCAAAAAATTTCACCTTAAATTATTCAGAATAAAATATTGAAAACGGCATGATTGTTATGTTTTTATGTGACCATAATATCACTTCTCCAGAAAATATAGCAATATCATGGGTATATTACACTGTTTTGACGACAACAAACTTGTAATGTGCGAGGTTGTAAAAAAACGGGGGGGTGCTTAACTTAATTCTTTGTGTATATATATATATATATATATATATATACATATATATAATATATTGTTACGGGTCGCGGACAAGATGTTACTTTGGGCCGAGCGGATGGTCAACCGCGACCGTTACAGGATCCCCGATTAGCCCGACTCCCCCAACGTTGACCAAATCGCGCCACAGATATTCAATATGGAAACCTCTAAAGTGACCGAAAGAGAAGGAAGAGAGAAGAAGACAGAGTTCGGAGGAATAACAGGATTTATTATACACACAAGCAAAAAGAAGGAGCGATCAAAGTTATTTACAAGCAATGGATGGAAGAAGCAGTCACACAGTGAATCGTTAGCTTATCTATGCAGTTTACTTAACCCCAGGACAACGATTAAGACAGACGACGTTCACACTTACACGGGGGAAATTGCAGGCAGGAATGGCGGAGGTGGGTTGCTGGAGAGGGAGGCAGGGTCAGGTCCCTGCAACCGGCAGGGCTGGAGGTAGCAGCTCCCACTCTTCGCGTTTTTGGCGGGAAAACCCTCGGTCGCGTCGACGCTGCTGATGCTGTGGACGTCACGCGCTGGCTCGGTCACACCTGCTCCTCCCCTTCTGGTGGAGCCGTCTCCCTCCTCTCAGCGCGTCTCTCCAAAGCTTGTTTCATCTCCAAGTACCTCTCCTTTTTGGAGCGTCTCTTATCTCTCATCTCACAGCTCATCTCTCATCTCATCTCTCATCTCATCTCTCATCTCATCTGCCGAAGCAGTCCCTTCCAGTCGCTTTTATTACTCGGGTCGGAATCAAGCCGCCGGCTGCGAGGGCACGCCTACCGGGTCGCTCACCGCGGTGCTGGTTGGCTGTTAGGGCTGTCCGATTCCCCCTTTGATCATGACGACGTGCCACGCCCGTGAGTTGGCGGCTCCTACCCCCCTCTTCTCCGAGATTAGCACATGGGCAATGGCGGCTTGCGGGATTGAACACCACTCGCACCGCTTTTGAAAGGAACTTTGGAGAGCGGAGATGATTGGGGAAATTGAAAGGGGCCTACGCTTATTTCGTTCGATGCAATGCAGAGTCAATCTAGTGGGAAACACATATTTAGCCTACATAGAATAAGGAAATAAGCTATTTAAAAAGATATATCGTGGCCTGTGTGTAAGTTTCATGGAATTAACTAGGGGGACGTCCTTCGACCTTATTTACTCTACGAGGGTCAGTTAAAACACAGCAAACCAGTTCTCACATTCTTTACACTTTCCAAATTTGTTACAATATATATATATACATATATATATATGTATATAATAATATATATATATATGTATATATATATTATATATATATATATATAATATATATATATATATATATATATATATATATAATAGATAGATATATAGATATAGATATATATATATTGTTGCGGTTTTAGAACCCACACTTGTGTAAATATGACATTATTAAATGGTTAAAGGTAGCACCCCATAGTTAGTCCACAAGCAACATGTAGGCCACCTTAGAATTCCAGTTATTTCATTAGTATGTGTTTTAGATAAGGCCGTGTTTCCAATAGTTGAATCTGCGTTGTCAATTAAATAAGAAGTAGGCCCCATTCCGTCCATTTTGCGACCTCCCTCTCCAAGCGACGCCATTACGCGCCCCTACAGTCGGTGCCTCATGGCTCTCCCAATTTGTTACGCGCCTTTGTTAGCTGCTCGCAGCCTCGCTGGGCTTCCGCCCAAGCGCCGCCATAAGCCACGCGGTTAGGCCCGAGAAAAGGGGGCGGAACGCCAAGAAGAAGGTGTGGCCACGTCGTCAAAGGCGTGGCCGGTAAGCCCTCACCAGCCAACCAGGGCTGAGGTGACATCGCCGACAGGTGTGGTTTTTGAGCTCGCGGAGTGATCGCTGGGCGAGTTATATAAGCGCGAACGCAAAGCCCTTTCACAGGACTCTCACGAAGTACTCGAGTGGAAGGTTGGCATTTGAGAGGACTTGTTGGAGGCGCGCGCGTTGTAACAAACTAATGCGCTTGTCTGTGTGATTACAAAGAACCCTTATTGGAAGCACGCATTACAGGACTGATGGGCGAGAGCACATTGAGAAGAACCTTATGAGATATACGGTGCGCTGATTAAGAGGACTTTGGAGAGGAGGCGTTTGGCAAAAGTGTGCACATATTACGTACGCAGGACACCAGCTTCCCCCCGCTATATAAAACTGTCCGGTCGCGTTCAACTACACGCGGAGCTGCCTGCCGGGTTTCGCCGCTGGACCGGAGCCTGGACCCCATCGCCGGACCCTCTACCTGTTCCATCCACCATCTACAATCCCCGTGTGAGTGTGTACGTTTGTCTGGGGTATTAAGGTTAAGACTGCCCTGTGTGCTGCTTCTTCCTCTTCCTATCTTGTACATTCTTTTGTTTCCTCTTCTCTTTCTTGTAAATAATTAATAAACCCATCTTTGTTCTTCCTATCTTCTGGTTTCCTCTTGTCCGATCGCATCCGTACTTTCTTCCATTGGGTAAACGTGGCACGATAGGAACCGCTATAATCGGGTTTAGTCCCATTGTTAACGGCTCGGATCGCGGATTGCTATCCGCTCGGCACTTTTCCATCATATCCGTGGTTCGAGCGGGAGTTATTTCCCTGCTTCGCGGTCGGTGTTCATAATTAGGTATTTGGGGCTAAATTGACCAATAACCCTACCTAATACCGACCGGAAGGAGCGTTATAACTTCCAAGGACTTGGGTCGGCCAGACAAAAAGACAAGGGGAATAAACCCCCCCTTGATAAGGGGAGCGCCGATGGCTGAGATCCTCAACAATTGGTGTCTGGGAGTGGGATTTGGAACCCGAACCAAATTTTTTATATCTGGACAAAATTTGGTCAAACATTACGAGCGGCCGAAATTTTATAGAACATCTAAATTTTGAATCGTGCCAAGGCGATCGGATGCCGGTGGGGGAAATAGAAGAAGGGTTAGAATCAACCCAGGACCCCAGGGAAAAAGTGGGAGAGATGGAGGAGGAAAGGAATGAGGGTGCGGCATTGGGGGGTTGCAGGCGCAGAAAATGGCGGCGCCGCGCACATGGCGGCAGAAGCCGAGCCCGCGGTGGCGGCTTGGCCCGCGGTGGCGGCTTGGGCCGCTGTGCAAATCGGGTTTGACCTCAGATTATTCCTGACCCAACTGGATGCAAAAATGGATAGAATGGGGGAGCAAGTGGGAAACCAAATTGGCGGGTTGAGAAATGATATGGGAAGCCAAATTGGGGGATTGAGGAAAGAGATGGGAGAAATGAGGGCTGATAGTGAGGGAATGGAAAATAGAATGGGGGAGCAATTGGGAAATCAAATTGGGGGGTTAGAAAGTAAATTAGGGGCCCAATTGGAGGACGTGAGTAGCCAAATGAACGAAGGGATAACGGGGTTGGAAAACAGAATGGCCGCCCAGGAAAACCAAATGGAAGGGGTGAAGAACGGGTTAACGGGGCTAGAAGATAAGATGGGGGGCCAATTGAGGGAAATGAGGAATCAATCCGCCCGGGAAATCAAACAAATGGGGGGATCGGATAGAGGAGGTCAAAAACGGGCTGGAAAGCAAATTGGACGCCCAAAATAACGAATTGGAACAAATGAGGGCGGCATCGAAGAAAGAAATGGGAGAGATGGGGGAGGATATAAGGCGCGGGGTGAGCGAAGAGATCGGAGGGGTACGCGGCGAGGTAAAGCAGTGTGAGGAGCGCGTGGAGAAAGAGGTGAGAAATAGTACGGCTAGGTTACAGGGGGGTATAGAGGACTTGACGCGAGGAGTAGAGCAGCTGACAGTGGGACAAAAGGAGTTAGGGGAGCAAGTAGGTAAGAAAACAGCCGTGATAGTGGGGCTGAAATCGGCACAGAAAGAAATTAAGAAAGAACTTATAGCGACACAGAAAGAATGTCAGACGGTACACGAGGGACTGACAAAGAGGCTGGACAAGGTGGTAGAGACGTTGGGGGCGAGAGAACGAGAAGTTAGGAAGCATATAGAGACGACCAAGGTGGCCTTAGAAGAAGAAATTGTGGGGGCGCACCAGGAGATAGAAGAGGTGAAACAAAAGTTAGAGAGGGTGAAAGTGAGGGTGAGTGCACAACAGAGTGTGAAAGTGCGGAAGAGTGCACAACAGAGTGTGAAAGTGAGGGTGAGTGCACAACAGAGTGTGAAAGTGAGGGTGAGTGCACAACAGAGGGAGAAAGTGAGGGTGAGTGGGAAACAGAGTGTGGAAGTGAGAGTGAGTGTGACACAGAGTGTGAGATGGAAGGAGAGAGTGTGCGAGAATGCACACCAGAGTTGGTTGTAGAGAGTGTGTGGGAGTGCACACCAGAGCGCGTGATTGGGTGTGCAGCCAAAGAGTGCACACCCATGGTTGTTACAGAGGATGTAACGGAGTGCGTGAGTAGTGTGAGAGCGCCAGGGTGTGCGCAGAGGTGTGCGGTGGCCGAGTGTGGGTGGGAGTGTGCGAACGGCGTGAGTACGCCTGAAGAGTGTGTAATAGAATGTATGGGATGCATGGAAGGCGCAGCGGCGCATCAATGTGCGAGAGAGGAGTGGGTGGCACGGTGTGTGTGTGAGAATGCGGCTCAAGCATCGACGCGGACCGGGTGAGTAGCACGTAGGGCGACGGGTAGCAGACGCGAGCTCTCGGTCCGTGACGGGCTTTGTGTGCTGCGGGAGCCGGTGGGGATCGTTGCCGCGGCGCTCTCGCAAGGAGCGCCGTGCACGATTAGCGCCGGGCCCCGCCCTGTACGGTCGGTACCGCGCTTTGTTAGGCAAAGCGATCGGCCCGGTTTGAGGGGAAGGAGAAGGGTTCGGAGTGGCGCCCCCTTGTCGTGGCGGCGCTCCGGCCGGGGAAGGCTGGGCAATCGCGCTTGGGAGCGCAAGGCCCTGCGTAGGGATGGTGCCTGGAGCCTTGGCCCAAGTATGCCTCCTCCCCTGAATCGAATGCCGGACGGACCCAACCTACAGTAGACCAAACCACCCGAATTCATTGCTCGTCTTTGCGAAGCCGAGCTTTGATGATGTAATGACGCACCGATAGGCTCAAGTTTAGTGGACGGAGTATAGTGGTAGCAGTGATGATGGCAAATGGTATCCGGTGTAGATGGATGGTAGTTCTACCATCCCTCACCTTTGGGGGCAGAGGAGCTATAGGATTTATGGGGTTTGGCGGTGCAAACTAGCCAGGGAGGGCTTGGATAATCGTTAGGGACCTAGAAATGACTTTAGGAGACTTGAGATTTAAGTAGTGACATTGTACAGGTAGTGGGGACGTAGAGTAGAGTAGTTGGATGATAATGACGAGGGAGTGCTTAGTATAAGGGATGATGGGGAGCACTAGTATTAGAAGGGAGTAGTTAGTTTAAATGATGCTGTGTGTATGAGCTTGAGGTTTCGGATGAAATGAGGCATTGCATATGGAAGTTCTTGGTAGTGCTGGTGAAATGAGGAATTGGAGCGTGGGAAAATCTGAGCGAATGAGGCAATGCTCGTGAAAGATGTGTGTGTGTGTAAAAGTGTATGGATGGAGTATTGAGGATGTGTCATTGTGTATTGAGTGAATGACTTGCATAGGGTGCAGGTGGATGAATGGTGAGGGCACAAGATGTGAGAGGGATGTCCGAGTGTGCGCAGGGATGTCCGACCATGGGGAGTGTGAGAGGTGTTGGTGAGCCGGGGTGTGCGAGTATGGAGTGGGTAGCGGGTTGCGATGAGGCGACCCAAGCATCGACACCGACAGGGGTAGTCTTTAGAGGGACGGGGGACGCACGTGAGCTCCCCGGGTATAGTGTACTGTGGGGGCCCGAACGGTTCGGCCCCGCACTAAGCCCTCAAGGAGCGACGCACGGGGGCCGGCCTTCGGGCGGCCATAAGGTTCCACTCTCGTCGTATGACGTCAAGAGTGATCTGAGGGCGTACCTGGCGCAGTTCGAACATGTGTGTAGGAGAAACGGTTGGAATCCGGATGAAGGTGGAGTACACCTTGTGGGAGCACGGCGCGGCGGCGTAGGTGCTGACGGCCTTACCACCGGGTGCTCTCACCCTGCCAGCCCTGCGTGCAGCCTTATTTAATAGATTCGGCATTGAACAGCAGAGCGAGCTTGTTAAAGCTCAGCTCGCGGTGCGAAAGAGAAAGCCCCAGGAGAACATCGGGGAGCTTGCCCATGACATTCGCCGCGCGGTAGGGATCGCACACGCCGACATGGCGGCGGCGTCCCAGGAAAGCCTGGCGCTGGACCATTTCATCCAGGCCTTCCCGGATCCTGAGCTTCGGCAACAACTCACCATGTGGCGCCCCCGGACTTTGAGCCAGGCGGCCGACGCTGCGGCCCGTTGGGAAGCAGCGAGGCCCCTGGCCCGGGGAAGCGAGCGCCACGCAGTGGCGGTGCGCCAGGTAGGGCCCGTGACGGGTGGCAGCCCCCCGAAAGGGGCCATGAGCTGGAGAGCATGGTCCGAAGGCTGGTGGACCAGCGTCTGGTGGGACCCGGGCCATGGCAGGCGGCTCCAGTGGTGGCACCCGGTAGTCCACGACAAAGCACCCCAATTCGGACATTCAGGGGGGGGAATTTGTAATTTCGGAGGCAGGCACCTTACCAGGTGAGGTGCTATAATTGTAGTCGGCTGGGTCACCATGTGCGAGAGTGTCGAGCCAGAACCATCAACTCCACCTCGTTCGGGTCGGATTAGCCGACCCCAGAAACCCCTCCCCCCTGCCCCCCTTCCCCCCCCCCCCCACCCCCCGCCAGGGCCCGGGAAACTAGAAGGTGCCAGACATACAGGGCCGTGTTCGGTAGTAGGGGATGGTGAAGCGCCCTCATTGACGCGACAGGTCATTCATTGTGGCCAAATTGGTACCGGTAGCCTAACAATTCGGTGCAAAATTGCCGGCATGGGGGTAGACGCCGTAGTGGACACAGGAGCTAGCGCCACGATCATCAGCCCTGTGATCCTTCATTCGAGTGCAGACGGCTGGGATAAAATCCAGCGTCTGGAAAATGATAGTTTGCAGCTGCCTACCGGGGTAACGGCCCTGATTATAGGGCGTGGTTTTGTAACCCTCAAGTTAGGGTCGGTAAAGAGGGAGATATAAGTTTGGGTGGCGGAGGTGTGCGACCCATGCTTAATAGGGTTGGATTTGTTGACTGCCAGCGGTTGTAAAATCGATTTTTGCAGGGGGACCCTGCAAGTGGGAGTAGAGGAGCTACCATTGGAGGGGGTGAGCACGGCCGAGAGAACTGAGCTGGAGGCTTCCGAGGCCGTGACCATCCCTCCGAGGGCCGAGGCCATAGTGCCGGCCCGATGGTTAGCTCGCCCAACATGGCAGGAGTCCTGCGGCCTGGTCGAACCGGTGGCAGCACGGTCCATCCCGGGTTTAATCGTGGGCCGCACCCTCGTAAAAACGGACGGGCCGGTGGTGGCCGTCCGAGTAATTAATATTAGTGCAGAACCACGCACTATAGTAAGGGGCACGAAGATAGCCGGCTGCACCCCAGTTAACGAAGTCGCGCCAGTGAGGGATGAGAACGTCCAGCCGAGCCGGCCCCAGAGGGAGCCTTCAAAAAGTATTAGGAATTGGCCCGAGCCCATTTGCGAGATGGTAAATCGTAGTAGTGTAAGGTTGGGAGGTACCCAGAGGGAGGCCTTACATAAATTAATTGAATCCCATTTGGATATCTTCTCCTTGTCCTCTGAGGATATTGGACGTACGGGCCTGGTGAAACATCAGATCCACACCGGTGAGGCCCGGCCTATTCGTCAGCCCGCCCGACGGCTCCCTTGGAGCAAGAGGGAGGAAGCTGACGAGCAGGTAGAAAAAATGCTCGATGCAGGTAACACCGAGCCCTCGGGAAGTCCTTGGATGTCACCTGTTGTGCTGGTCAAAAAGAAAGATGGGACCACGCGTTTCTGCGTGGACTATCGCCAGCTAAACAACGTGACACTCAAAGACTCATATCCCCTGCCAAGAATTGATGACACCCTCCATGCGTTGCTGGCTCAAATTGGTTCTCAACTTTGGACCTCAAGAGTGGGTATTGGCAGGTGGAGATGAATAGGGCAGGGAAGGAGAAAACGGCATTTTCCACAGGTAAGGGGCTGTATCAGTTCACTGTGATGCCGTTTGGTTTGTGTAACGCCCCCGCCACCTTTGAACGATTGATAGAGCATGTACTGTGCGGCATGCCATGGCAGTCATGCCTGGTGTACCTGGATGACGTCCTGGTACATGCTAAAACATTCCCCCAGGCAATACCTAATTTGGACCAGGTGTTTGGGTGCCTCAGACAGGCAGGGTTGAAGTTGAGTCCAAGCAAATGCACTTTGTTTGCAAGAGAGGTGGCCTATCTAGGTCACGTTATCGGTCGCGAGGGGGTGAAAACAGACCCAGGCAAAATTACAGCGGTAGAGGAGTGGCCCGCACCACGTACCATCAAGGAGGTGCGGGGATTTTTGGGACTCTGCTCCTACTACCGGTGCTTTGTGGCAAAATTTGCAGAGTTGGCTCGGCCCCTTCACCGGCTTACGGAGAAGGGGACGAGATTTAATTGGACAAGGGAGTGCCAAGAGGCCTTCCTGGCATTGAAGGGGTGTTTGACATCCGCACCCGTTCTAGCTTACCCCACTAGTGACGGGACATTTACCCTGGACACGGATGCAAGCCAGGAAGGATTGGGCGCAGTTTTGTCTCAGACACAGGAGGGCGTGGAGAGAGTGATCGTGTATTATAGTCGAGCCATGAGTAGGCCCGAACGAAATTATTGCGTCACTCGCAAAGAGCTATTGGCTATGCTGGCTGCCATGAGCCATTTCCACCCATACTTGTACAGGTGGAAATTTCTGGTTCCAACTGACCATTCCTCATTGCAATGGCTCTTTCGGTTCAAGGAACCGGAGGGCCAAATTGCAAGGTGGTTGGAAAAGTTGCAGCAGTACGATTTTAGTGTGACCCATCGGGCCGGGAAGGACAATGGGAATGCCGATGCACTCTCTCGGCGTCCTTGTTTGGGGGGAAACTGCAAATTTTGTGCGAGACACGAGGAGAGGGAACAATTGGCCGATTCCACCCCTACCCTCGTAGTCCGTGCAACCCGGGTGAGAGGGCCAATTTTTCCACTAACCGCAGATGAAGAATTCGGAACATTGGCTTGGAGCACGGCCCAGCGGGAGGATCCCATCCTGGGACCGGTTTACGAATGGATTTGATTGGGGCAAAGACCTTATGGGGAAGAGGTCACCCCCCTCGGGGCGCCAACAAAGGCATATTGGGCTCAGTGGCAAACCCTGGAATTGAAAGATAACATCTTGTATCGCAAGTGAGTGGAGGTTCCCTCTGAGAGAACTTCCTGGCTGGTGATAGTCCCTGACAAATTTAAGAACATCATATTACAGCAGGTGCATGGTACCCGCTCCGGCGGCCATTTCGGCAGGACAAAGACAACATCTCGGGTCCGCCGGAGGTTCTATTGGGTAAATATGGGGCGCGATATACAGGACTGGTGTCGGAGATGCGACGCCTGTACTGCTAAAAAGGGACCAGCACAGAGGATGAGGGCCCCCCTTCAATTACACCAGGTTGGGGCCCCCCTTGAGCGGGTGGCTATGGATATTCTAGGACCACTACCCCGCACCCGCCAAGGTAATAAGTACATCCTCGTTGTAATGGACTATTTCACCAAGTGGCCGGAGGCCTATGCCCTCCCCAACCAAGAAGCCGGGGTGGTGGCACAGGCCTTCGTGGAAGGATTGGCATGTCGGCATGGGATTCCACAGGAGCTGCACACCGACCAGGGTCGAAATTTTGAAAGTCAATTACTAAAAGATGTGTGCAGACTCCTGTCGATTAGGAAGACAAGAACAACGCCCTTAAGACCACAATCTGACGGGATGGTGGAACGGTTCAACCGAACATTGATCCAACAACTGGCATTGTTCACCACCACCCATCAGGATGACTGGGATGAACATCTCCCGTATTTGTTAATGGCCTACCGAACTAGCCAGCACGGGGCCACCACATGCAGTCCGGCGTTGCTTATGTATGGGCGGGAGTTGCGGGCTCCCCCCGACTTGCTATGCGGTCCCGTGCCAGACACCACGGATATCCCGCCGAGGGAGGGCTATGCACGTCACCTGGAGGAAGGCATGGAGAGGGTCCATGCCTTCGCCGCCGCCAGCTCCAGCTGGCGGGGGCCAAGATGAAGCGCAGGTATGACCACCAGAGCCAGGGGAGTCGGTACGCTCCGGGGATGAAGATTTGCTTCTTCAATCCCCGGAGGCGGAAGGGTAGGTGCCCCAAACTCACCTCTCCCTGGCAAGGCCCGGGGGTCGTCCTGTCGCAAGTCTGACGTGGTCGTTAAGATCAAAATGAGGCCACGAGCCCTCCCTCGGATCGTCCACACCGACCGGTTAAGACCCTACACCTCATGGATCGCCTCAGCTTTAGATGCCGAGGCAGGACCCAGTACCTCACATGACGGGGGCTCATAGTGCAAGAGGACTGGGGGGGGTGATAGTGGGAGATGCCCGATGTGGAGGGATGGTGGCTCTACCATCCCTCACATCCATTTTGGGGCAAAGGAGCTATAGTTTTATGGGGATTGGCAGTACAAACTAGCCCGGGAGGGTTATGATAAATGTATAGGGACCTAGAAATGACCATAGGTGACTGAGATTTAATTAGTGACTTGATACAAGTGTGGGACCTGAGATCCCCCTCCCAGTATTATGCTAATGATGTTGCTCAATTAACAAAATATAACCAATTTATATGTGTTGCTTTGCTTAACTTTATCCATTATATTTCCTGTTAAGGAGTTAAGTTACTGTGTTGGCATATTCTCTTTATTGTTCCTGCCCTAACTGTGGCTCCATTGTATAAAGTTGCCAGCCGTTACCAATCAGATGAATGTCGACACTTTTACGATCACGGCCACCCTTATCTTCGTGTGCTTTTACTGACCTTCAACGAATGTTTATCCAAACTACGGACATGTGTTTATCTGGATATAAGCCAGGCATGGTCTCCAGTTGAAACCCTCTTTTACTTACTGAACAAAGGGTGAGATCTAAGTGTGAGCCGATGAGTCACCTTTTATCTTTCAATTGTGATCGCTATATATAGCGAACCCTGTTCAGCTCCCTTTTTAGAGCAATTTGCCGTCATGTCGGTCATTTGTGAGCTTCATTTATGCGACGTTTTGTTCTCCACAAGCTTGTGTACAACGAGTCCAAATAAATATCTCAGTTGCTTCTTTTCCACTGTCTCGAGTTCTAAATCAGATACCGACATATGGTGCCGTGACTCGGATTCAGCTCGGGCAGACTCGGGACGCGGCTCCAGGCGCGAGTGAGTGGACAAAACCAGCTGGTTCAATCAATCCGGGTGAAGTGAGCTTTGGGTTTATTTTGTTATAGACTGGGATTTTAGGCTAAATTGGAACCCACACTGTCGCCCAGGTGCCGTTTGCCCCGTCCCCTGCTCGAGCCTGATCCTCGAACAAAATTTAAGAACGAGCCGTTTGGGGCTCCGGAGCAGCTGACTGTTTATGGATTCGTTAGGGTAATGTAAGGGTAAGGAGGTAAGATCTCCAAGGCTGTGTAGGCGGGCGATCCTCTCAGAAATAAACCCGTGTAGGCGGGAGAGACCTCTCGGGAATAAGGAGTAAGGTTACCTGGTTACCTGGCGGTTACCTGGAAAAGTAAGATACGGTTAGCACACGGAGAGCTGTGTAGGCGGGCGAGCCTCTCAGGAGTTAGGTGAGAAAGCTGTGTAGGCGGGCGAGCCTCTCAGGAGTTAGGCTAGAAAGCTGTGTAGGCGGGCGAGCCTCTCAGGAGTTAGGCTAGAAAGCTGTGTAGGCGGGCGAGCCTCTCAGGAGTTAGGCTAGGCGGCCGTAAACCCGTGCAGGCGGGAGAGCCTCTCGGGAATAAGGCAACGCCGGTAAACCAAGAACTCTCCAAGGATGGGTAATAAATCTGTGAAGGCGGGCGAGCCTCTCAGAAAGAGAAGGCGGGCGAGCCTCTCAAAGGCCTGAGGAAGCAGGCAAACTAATTGCAGGATAAGGCGATTAAGGAAATAGGTAAGCGAGCCAACGAGCAACTGATGCCGCTTGTTGAAAATCAAGACCCCGTGGTAGGGGAGGTAGTTACCAACCTACCCTCACTACCCTCCCCAGCCCTGAGCTCTGTCCCGGGGCTCCAGGCAACACAACACCCTCCCTGCCCCACCATTTTCACCCTGACTCACCCTTTCCACCCCGTCCCAAAATCCCCTTTTCCTTTGAATGGAGTGAGACGTAATATGAATAAATGGGGATTGTTGCACAAGATGTTGAACAAGATTGTACAAAGAGACACGTGTGCATGAATTTATGCTGTGGTGTACGTGGTTAGTGACAAGTTGGTCGGATATAAGGAAACGCATGAAATGCGAGCCGGTTTGTCAGTCACGTGGTATGGAGGAATGTATAAGGAAACGCATGATTCGGAAGACGTTGCATAGGCTGGCATGGGAGTTTCAGTTGGGGGTGCATGGTTGGAGTCGATCCGGTGTTCGCGCGACGTCTGAAAGACTCACTGGTATATGAATGAATGAGTAGATGTATATGTGGATGTCTGTCATAGAAGTGTGTATTCGTGTTCATTGTGTGTGTGTCATTGGGTAAGGATGTGCCCCGCACGGTGGGAGGACCGTGAATGGTTGACAAAGGGTTTCTTGAATTGCCTGCAGAAATTATGCAATTAACGATTCTATTGTGTATTGGCAACTTGTGTATTGTATGTGTGGATTGTATGAGTATATCCCTGAGGCAGCTCACCTTTAGGATGATGTTATGTCACGTGGGATGTCATTGATTGCATTTTGGGTCAGAGATCAAGGGTCAGATATCCTGTTTTTGCGATGATTGCGAGCTAGGGATGAGTTAATGACCAGATTCGGTGTTATGGAATGACGTAAAGAAAAAAACTAGAATGACTCACGTCCCGACGCGAGGTGAACCACGCCGTGAACGCGAAGAGCGCAACATGCAGGCTGGTTACCACGGCAACGGCCCTCGCAGGGAACCGCAAGGCGGGACGGATGCGATACAGGGGTGGAAAGGAGGTGTGTGTGAGGAAAAAAGTGTGCTGCCAAGAGTGAGAGTGACACTGAGTATGAGTTGGTTGTGGCAGGTGAGAAGGAATGCACACCTGGAATGGTTGAGCGCGTGTGGGAATGTACACCTGAGTTGGTAGTGGCGAGGGTGCGAGAGGGCACATTGAAGTGTGTGACCGGGCGTGCAGGAGAGTGCAGGGGGAGTGGGCGCGAGGAGGTGTGTTGATGAAGTGTGCGAACGACGAGCGTGTACCAAGGTGTGCGGTGGTCAGGTGTGTAATGAAGCCTGGGAGCAGAATGAGTGTACCTGGGAGGTGTGCAAGAGAAGGTGCAATGACGGAGGGCATGGAGACACCTGGATGTGTGAATAAGGAACGTCGAATGGTTGTCGGAGGTTGAGGTTTTTGGTCGTGTGACAGGTGGGGGGCTGAGTTGGAGGAATGTGCTGAGCGAGCCCAGGTGCGGAAGGTGTGCACCAGGTAGAGAGGGTGCTGCATGGTAGAGCACGCCTCCCGAGAAAGGCTGTGGGGTTTGAGATGAGAGCAAGTGCTCCGCACTTCAATTGAATATCTCACTGATTGCCGTTTACCAAGCTGTTAAACTTGGGAGGCTGAGTCAACCAGCTGGGTGTTGATTCAACGGCATGATATAGAATTTGGATCGGGATAGAAGGAGATGTATTGTTTGTTGAACTGAAATCGTGTACGTAATTTGTGAACAGAAGAATATTGATTTCTGAAATTTGTAGTTGTTGTCGTTGTTGACGTTTTATTCGGCTTTCCGAGGGACTCAGGAAAATAAACAGATTTCCGGTGCCGACCGGAAAGCTTCCGTTACAGTACGCTTTGAATTGCCGAGTACAGTGTGTCTGGAGAGGAGGTCAGTCAGGTAGGATGGGGCTAGGTTATGGAGGGCTTTGTAGGTCAAGAGGAGGATTTTGTACTGGATTCTCTGGGGGATGGGGAGCCAGTGAAGCTTATAAAGGACGGGGGTGATGTGGTCACGGGTCCGGGAATGGGTGAGTAGACGGGCAGCGGAGTTCTGAATGGATTGGAGTTTATTGGTGATTATTGAGGGTGAACCATAGAGGAGGCTGTTGCAGTAGTCCAGACGGGAGGTGATGAAGGCGTGCATGAGGTTTTCTGCAGCCGTGGAGGAGAGGGCTGGACGGAGACGGGCGATGTTTTTCAGGTGAAAGAAGGCTGTCTTTGTGATCTGTTTAGTGTATTTGTCAAAGGAGAGGGTTTGGTCAAAGATGATGCCAAGATTCCAGATGTGAGGGGAGGTGGATATTGGGAAACCGTCGATGTTGAGGGCAAAGTCGTGGGTGGATTTGGTGAGCGTTTTTGGGCCAATGATGATTATTTCAGATTTATCATAGTTAAGTTTGAGGAAGTTGATTTGAAGCCAGGATTTTATTTCAGTGATGCAGTTTGTCAGGATAGAGTGGGTGGCGGTGGAGATGGATTTGGTGGAGATGAAAAGCTGGATGTCATCGGCGAAGCAGTGGAATTGGAAACCATGACGGCGGATTAAGTGACCAAGGGGGGACAGGTACAGGATGAAGAGGAGGGGGCCAAGAACTGAACCTTGGGGGACACCTTGAGGGGGAGCAGGTGTTGTGGTGGTTAAGCTGTTGTAGATGTTGTCAATTTTGCTTTGGAAGAAGCAAAAGTTGTCTATTTGTAGAAGTTGTAGAAGTTGTAGAAGTTGTAGAAGTTGTCTATTTTTCTTTGGAAGAAGAAGCTTCAAAACAGCTGTTCACCACCATCTCTTATCTTCCCCCATCCAAAACCTTGATCTTTTCTACCCCCACTAATTCACCCCAGATCCACCTTGTTTGAAATTCCAACTTCTTTCCTGGAAGTCTTGGCAGTGTCCATATGTTTTATACCTCTCCCACCCCCCCCCCCCCCTTCCCATGCCTCCCCCCCAAAGCCCTCTCCCTCCCACAGTTCTCTCGATGTCTCCATGTCTCTCGGTCCCTGCTCTCAAATGTTGTGTTTGTGTCCTTCCCCCTCTCTCCCTATCTTGTCTACCGCTCCCGATGTTATTTGTTTTGTGTGTCTGTTTGTCTTTCTGTGTGATTAATGTTCGCTCTTTCACGAGCCTCGATCTTGTATACAAAAAAAAAAAAAAAAAAAAAATGTGAGGAAGGAGGGTGCAGGAAGCACCAGGTGTGCAAAACCAGGTGTGTGGAGAATGGTTGTGTGAAATAACTTGTATGGAATGGATTTACATGTAAATGCATGACTGGTCTGGATTTGGACTGCTCTGTGAGTTTTGGGAAATCGGTATGTGTAGCTGAATTAAGTTTGAGTGGTTGTTACATATGCTCTGGGTACATGTGACTTAAAGGATGAATTGGACTCGCTGTGAACAGTGTAGATGCAAGAAGAGATAGACAGGGACACAATGAGCTGCTTGGTGAGCCATTGAGGTGGATTGGATGTTTTGTTGTTGTTTGTCTGGGAGTTCAGTTGTTGCATTGCCAAAGGTTTCTGTGTGGTGTGGTGTCTGTTGATGGCGGATTGCCTGTTGTCTTGTGTGACGTGGGCGGGGATGTATGTGGCTGTGTGTGGCTGCCTGGAGTCGGGGAGGTGGCTTCAGTTGTTGATATTGGCTGTGGGTTGTCTGGGGTGCTTTGATTTGCACAGGGGGTGAAGATTGGGATGACAATTGCATTCATTGAGTAAGTTACATGTTTCGTTTTGTGGATCTGGGGACAAGCTAGTTTGATGGGACCCTGGGGTCTTCTGTGTGTCTATGT
Organism: Myxine glutinosa; assembly: GCF_964187855.1. NCBI lineage: Eukaryota > Metazoa > Chordata > Myxini > Myxiniformes > Myxinidae > Myxine > Myxine glutinosa. The sequence goes on along the minus strand of NW_027617280.1, from coordinate 108,896 downwards.
GTTTGTCTGTCTGTTACACTGGACTCTTGGATGGGTTTTCATGAGACGAATTTCAGACAAAACCCTCTTTGTTATTTCAGAATTGATCTGCACCCCACCTCACTGTGAAACTTTGGACAGGTTGTGTGTGTCTTAGAGGTTTATGGACAAATGTGGAGTGAGTATGGTGGACACCGTGAAGTGGCTGGTGCGAAGGAAGTGGTTGGGAAAGATGGACCCCCTTCACCAATACCCGGTAGGGTAGCTTAAAAGTAGGTAGAGGGTATAGGTAAATTGTGGTGGATATTGGCATCTGTGGTGCGTGTGGTAGAATGGTGTTTGGATGGGTGCATTAGTGACGTGTGTGCACACCAACAGGGGAAAGAGTAAAACAGGACACCTGCACTCAAACAGCGAGAATCTATTTTGAGTGAGTCACAGTGGGTGAGAAAAATTGACCAGACGGTAAGACATATGAGAACTATTTTTATTTTCAATAAATAGACCAGGTTATTTTTATTATTTGTTTATTTACGAAATTAAATAAATAACAGGGGGAGGTTAATGGTGGTTTGTTGGCGGTAAAAAATTGGTTGAAAGTCGAGTTGAAACAATTTATATTGGGATTTATATTGGGATATTGGGATCCATTGTAGATATTGGGCAGCCATTGGGCCAGAGGCTGAAACAATCTTGTGGGGAACTACCTTGCAGGGAATTATTGTAGGGAATTTGGAAAATGCGAGGTTTCCTCACATCCGCAGGTTCGGTGATAAAGAATGGCGCATTGGTGGAAGAGCTACTCCAAAGCATTTTGCTTCCCCGCGGTGCTATTGCGGTGATTAAATGTCGCGGCCACCAAAGGGTGGACACTGACGTTGCTCGGGGCAACGCAAGGGCGGACGAGGCGGCGGGAAAAGCCACCAACCAAAGGATAGGACGCACAGATCGTCGACATATACCGCCGAAATTAGGGCAGGATTAGGGAGTTGGTTCAGAATGCCGGCGATAACCCACCTGTGTCTGTCCCTGTGTGTGTGTGTCCCTGTGTCTGTCTGGCTTTCTGGCCGTCCATGGAGTCATGTTTCTGAACACTGATTTCAGGGGGTTGGGGGGGGTTGCGGGTGTGCCACGGAGCTCAGGTGCACCTGCGGTGGTTGGAAGGTGGTTTGAAGGTGGTGTGGTGTGGGATGTCGACCACAACTTGACAATGTTGTTCGTGGTGGAGGCCTTGTGTTAAAGTTGGGACGTGTTGCTAGGGATCTGGGTGGCTGGCACCTCGTGTGGTTGAAGGTTACAGTTTCACAGAAGGAGAGCGAACAAGAACGGTGGCTGGGTTGGAGGTTGGAATCCAGTATTATGTTAGGAGCACGCAATCCTGAGCAGAATGGATTGCCATTGGGCATTTTTCAAATGATTTTATCAAAATGGCTCCTGAGTAAGGGGAGGGAGCAGAGGAAATATATTCACTGTAACAGGTGTTGTTAAAGCTGTTTGTTTAAGAGCATTGGGATGCCAAAAGGTAACGGGGGAAGTGAGATACCGATGTCTGCATGAGGATGGCAGAATTGGCCTTCGAGACTCATGTGGGTTGTGTCTGGAGGCAAGGTTCGGGAGGAAGTGTGAAGAAGGTTGTGGGAAGTGCAGAGATGATAAAGGAAAGTCGAATCAGATGGATTATTTGTCAATGACAGGTGACTCTGCAGGGATTTGTTGAGAAGGAAGGGAAAAAGGGTTGTAAAAAATTGATGGTAAGGCAGGGTATAAGGGAAAGTGGTTGTGGAATGTTGTTTTAGTGATAAGAAAGTGATAAAGGTGGTTGGCCTGCACTGGGAAGAGGGCGACAACGAATGGAAAGTTGTGACTTTTATTTAACAAAATTGTGCTGGATTGCTACAACACAGGTTGACTCCAATCGAAGAGATGGTTGGGGCTGGTGCAGATTGGATCACGGCTCTGCAGACCAGGTGAACAGAACTCCACCAGGTACGTTGGGATCACATCAATTGAATTATTGCTCATAAAGGAAGGTATTTTCGGAAAATTGGTGAAAGTAAATAAAGCATTTGAATTTCCAGACACGATGCAGGAAATGCGGCTATGAATAGCCAACCACCTGAGAGATGAGGTAACTAAATGCCAATTGGTGGGGCGGGGGGCTAGGAATTTGATCATGGTGTGTGTGAGAAAGTGGGTTTCAGGATGGACAATGCAGACGACACCAGAGAAAGCCATGGTGGTGACCGTCAAGCTGACCATGGATCCAAATGAACCTCCGGCTGTCGACGTGACTGCGGACTGCGGATCCTGGAACGACGACCCGAACGAGCCACTGGGCAGTGATGATGAGATCTCCGCTTCCGAAGATTGTTCTTCCGTTGTTCATTTTACTGCCGATATTGATTTTACCGATAATGATTTTGATTATACTGTAAAGTTGGATTTGGATTCGGATGTGGATTTGATTTGGTCTTCACGGACCCCGATTAGTGATTCTTAATGTTACTTATGTCTCACGAGCTCACAGCAGTTCAACCATTACTGACTCGACTCTTGATTTCGACTCAACTCTGGACCCAAGTGCATCGCTGAGCCTGCCTGCCAGGAAGCCGGTTACTCTGGGTCCCTACATGACGCACGCAGCCGTAAACGACTACTTAAAGGAAGTTTCTCTCCCTCCTTTGGATCGTAATGCTTTGTTTTATGGCAAAAACCTATGCCATCAGATGCTGATGCTGTTATGTATTCCCCAGAACACCAGCACCTACAAGGCCTCATGGACACAGACATCGATTAGCGCCGAAGATCTGCAAGTATTGCGCCTGGGACGCTTGGGCGAGCCCTTGCTAGGGGGGAATTCCGGCTGCAACTCCGCTGGTCCAAGGGTGGGTCGGGAGACCTCTCGGGTGTGGACCCCGGCCGAGCCAGACGTCTTCGTTGTGGATCCGAGACGCTACTGAATCTCTATGTCTCCATGGCCAACTCACAGTATATACTCACATACACACGTGAATCGTCCTTCTGGGTGCGATGCGGGGTGCTATGGGTGCGGGGCATGCCCACTTGGGCAGCATTCGCGTGATACCTTTATATTTCCTACCTTGATTGAATAAAGGCCTTTGGTTGGCTTGTAGAGAACATTGTATCTTAGATCCAAAAGGGCGGTATGTGGGACCTGAGATCCCCCTCCCAGTATTATGCTAATGATGTTGCTCAATTAACAAAATATAACCAATTTATATGTGTTGCTTTGCTTAACTTTATCCATTATATTTCCTGTTAAGGAGTTAAGTTACTGTGTTGGCATATTCTCTTTATTGTTCCTGCCCTAACTGTGGCTCCATTGTATAAAGTTGCCAGCCGTTACCAATCAGATGAATGCCGACACTTTTACGATCACGGCCACCCTTATCTTCGTGTGCTTTTACTGACCTTCAACGAATGTTTATCCAAACTACGGACATGTGTTTATCTGGATATAAGCCAGGCATGGTCTCCAGTTGAAACCCTCTTTTACTTACTGAACAAAGGGTGAGATCAAAGTGTGAGCCGATGAGTCACCCTTTATCTTTCAATTGTGATCGCTATATATAGCGAACCCTGTTCAGCTCCCTTTTTAGAGCAATTTGCCGTCGTGTCGGTCATTTGTGAGCTTCATTTATGTGACGTTTTGTTCTCCACAAGCTTGTGTACAACGAGTCCAAATAAATATCTCAGTTGCTTCTTTTCCACTGTCTCGAGTTCTAAATCGCATACCGACACAAGTAGTGGGGACGTAGTCAGATTAGGTGGTTGATAATGACGAGGGAGTGCTTAGTATAAGGGATGACGGGGAGCACTAGTATTAGAAGGGAGTAGATAGTTTAAATGATGCTGTGTGTATGAGCTTGAGGATTCGGATGAAATGAGGCATTGCGTATGGAAGTTCTTGGTAGTGCTGGTGAAATGAGGAATTGAGCGTGGGAAAATTTAAGTGCATGAGGCAATGCTCATGAAAGATGTGTGTGTGTGTGTGTGTGTGTGTGTGTGTGTGTGTGTGTGTGTGTGTGTGTGTGTGTGTGTGTGTGTGTGTGAGAAAGTGTACGAGTGGAGTATTGAGGATGTGTGTCATTGTGTTGAGTGCATTGGCTTGCATGGTGTGCAAGTAGAGAATGGTTGTGTGGAATAGATGGTGTGGAGTAAGTGGAGTGTGGAATGAGTAGTGTGGAGTGCATGGTGCGAAGGAGTGAATGGGGGAAGGATGGACCCCTTCACGAGTACCCGGGGAGGGTAGTTTAAAAGTAGGTCGAGGGAGTAGGTAAATTGTGGTTGGATATTGACATCTGTGGTGCGGAAAGTAGCAGAGTACTGATTGGATGGGTGCATTAGTGCGTGTAATGGCTGGGCATGTGGCCTGTTAGTGCGTATGGTTGGTTGAGCACTCCGCCACTGATAGTCTGTCGGCCAGGTGAGGCCACAGGTAGGCTCTGGGAGCCAGTTTTGAGGTCAGCCGAGTTCAGCGGGGCCCGAGGATCCCAGGACAGGACCCGGGTAGCCCAATGCCAGTGGGGGCATCGTGGGGGTAAGTGCCAGGGAGGGCCTTCCCCAGGTTAGGGTAGTGTGAAGGAGCTAGGCAAACTCGGGTGGCCACGTTCAGTAGCGGAGATGCGCAGGTAAGTAGGACCTGCTAGAAGAGCCACACGACCCAGCCCCAAAATTGTGTGAGGGCACAGGTAGAAAAATCGGGGGAGTGAGACCCCAAAATGGGAGCGCGCCACAGTATGGTCAATGGGAATTGGTTTTTAGAACCGCATAGTGTAATGATGGCCAATTGGTTTGGCAGGGCAAGACCCTGGGCAGTTTAACGAGTTAATGTCATTTAGAAGTATAGCTAGGATGAAAGTCTCTTCGCACCATCCGCATCCACTCACTGAGGTGATCGGACTCCACACCATGCTTTGCAAACGTTTGGAAGGCAAAGATGCATCTTGACGTGGGGGAGACCTTGTATGTGATTCCATCTCTTCCTCCTTTGGAGGGATTGACGACGAATTTGGATTAGGGGATGGGAAAGACAAGACGGTAGCGACGAATTGATAAATGTGTAGATTGTGTAAATACGGGGAAGGGGCAAGGGTGGAGTAGGTGACATGGGGGGTGACGAACGTTTGGGACGAGCTTTCTCGGCTCGCTCTCCCACGCCCCTCATCTTACATTACCTTGTTTTGATGTGTACCCTTGCGCCCTTGCCCCCGCTAACTCTGCTTATCGTCCTTCCCCACTCATGGGCCATGTTCTTTTATGTTCGAGGGGAGTGTGCAGGTGCCGTGGATTGTGCGCCCGCACCCTTGCTGCCTCCTGCCTGCACTGATGCACAATATGGACCACACGTTCTGTGGCCTGGCACCACTTATGGACCACATGTTCTGTGGCCTGGCCCCTCTGCTGGGACCGACCATTGTTGCCAGCGGTATCTGGCTTCCAGACCACTGTTTTAAGTGGCATCCATGCCCAGCAGTGGACCACCTGAGTTGGCCCTGCTGGCCACAAATAAAAAAGCGGACGCGGTGTGTGCCCTTTTTATTAATTAAATAACATCAAGCAAGAAGACAGCCAGAAACATCGGCCCAGCAGAGCAAGCGCAAGAAGACATCATTTTATTATTTTTAAAATGTTTGTTTTTGTGCATTTTGGTGCTTTTTGTGCATTTTGGTGCATTTGTTTATTATGGTGCATTTTATTGGTGCATATGGGTATGGTGTATCGGTGCAGTGCATGGCAATGGCATTTTCCTCTTCTCAAAACATCTTGCTTTTTCCCACAAAAGACAGGTCCTGGGTTACAGTGTAAATAATTAGTCGAGTCTTGTAAATAATGCTCCCCACCGGCTAAATGTTTAGTTTGTAGACCATTCCGTAACTCGGTTAATTGTGGGCGTGAGTCAGTTAGGTAGGATGCAACGCAGCAGGTGGGACATATTTAGTGTTACAACTGTCGCACTCAGGGTGAGGTTAAAAGTAGAGGGTAACCACACCTAAGTGTCACATTCATTTAAAAGATAGCCCTTTTGTTTCGGCTCGGGCCGAGCCTGGAAAAAGGGGGGGGGGGGGGTGCAGTGTTGCGGTTTTAGAACCCACACTCTTGTAAATATCCCATTATTTAAAGGTAGCACCCCAAGTTAGTTCACAAGCAACACGTAGGTCACCATAGAACTTCAGTTATTTCATTAATACGTGTTTTAGATAAGGCCGTGCTTCCAATAGTTAAATCTGCGTTGTGTCGATCAAATAAGGAGTAGGCCCCATTCCGTCCATTTTGCGACCTCCCTCTCCAAGCGACGCCATTACGCGCCCCTACAGTCGGTGCCTCATGACTCTCCAAATTTACTTTGCGCCTTTGTTAGCAGCATCTGCTGCCTTAGCGATCGCCCCAGCCACCAAAAGCCACGAGGTTAGGCCCGAGAAAGGGGGTGGGACGCCAAGAAGAAGGTGTGGCCACGTCATCCAGCCATCAAAGGTGTGGCCGGTAAGCCCTCACCAGCCAACCAGGGCTGAAGGAACATCGCTGGCAGGCGTGGCAGTTTGGCTCGCAGAGCATTTTGCTGGTCGAGATATATAAGCGCGAACGCAAAGCCCTTTGACAGGATTTATTCAGCGGCGCTCTTGAGAAAGGACTGGTTGGAGGCGCGCGTGTTGTAAAAGGACTGCGTGAGAGAGCTCGCCTACACAGGACTCTTAAAGGACTCGCGTGCACACGGCGCTGATCAAAGGGCTTGAAGAAGAGATATACGGCACGCTGTTAAAGAGAACATTTGAGAGGGTGCGTTTGGCACGGGGGTGCACATATTACGTACGCCATAGGATGCCAGCTTCCCCCCCGTTATATACTGTCCGGACGCGTTCCAACATACACAGAGCTGCCTGCGGGGTTTCGCCGCTGGACCGGAGCCTGGACACCATCGCCGGACCCTCTACCTGTTCCATCTACAATCCAGCTACAATCCCCGTGTGAGTGTGTACGATTGTCTGGGGTATTAAAGATAAGACTGTTTTAAGACTGCCCTGTGTGCTGCTTCTTCCTCCTCCTATCTTGTACATTCTTTTGTTTCCTCTTCTTCTTTCTTGTATATAATTAATAAACCCATCTTTGTTCTTCCTATACTCTGGTTTCCTCTTGTCCGATCGCATCCGTCCTTTCTTCCACTGGGTAAACGTGGCACGATCGCAACCGCTTAGAATCGGGTTTAGTCATTGTTAACGGCCCGAGTCACGGCTCGCTTCACTCAGCATATCCACTAACGTTGCAGCTCGGGTGGGAGGTTATCTCCTTGCTTCACGGTCGGTGTTGGTAATTAGGTAACAGGACCAAATTGACCAGCAACCCTAACTAATACCGACCGGAAGGAATGGGGTAACTTCAGGATCACGTCAGTCAGTAACAGACAAGGGGATTAACCACCTCTTGGTAAGGGGAAAAGGCCGACGTTTGAGATCCGTAACTATATATATATATATATATATATATATATATATATATATATATATATATATATATATATATATATATATATTGTTGCGGTTTTGAGAATAAAGGCTTCCACCAAGCTCGGAACAATTGTGTGTCTACCCTCAGGAGTGCCAGGAAGCACTATCTCTCCTCACTCAAGAACGAACTCTCAAACCTGTCTCCTTCCTCCAAATCCTGGTGGCATCAGGTCAAATCCGTTTCTGGTGTTTGTTCCCCCTCCATCCCCTCCCTTACCTCAAATGGCCACACAGTTGACATCGCACGTGACAAAGCCGAATGCCTCAACTCTGTGTTTGCCTCAAAATATTGTGTCCCAAACCCATCTCTCTCTGTTCCCACCTTTCCCAGTCGAACCCAACTGCTCCTGGACTCTGTGTCCTTCTCTCCTGACAAGGTGGAGGAGTTTTTGTCTAACCTCGACTCTGATTCTGCAACTGGACCAGACGGCATCTCGAAATATAAAGGAGGAGTGTCTGTGTGTGTGTGTGTGTGTGTGTGTGTGTGTGTGTGTGTGTGTGTGTGTGTGTGTGTGTGTGTGTGTGTGTGTGTGTATATGTGTGTCTGTCTGGATGTCCGCTTATAACTCAAGAACTACACATCGGAGAAAAGTTTTAGACACAGATTCGGAATCAGCATAAAATCCTGGTGGTTATAGGCTACGTTTTATTTTAATATCAATGGTTTAAAAAAACCGCGCCACCTGAAATTCCATGGTGGTTTGTGGCGGCGCTAGACGTTCGGGGTGTATTGCAATGGTTTGTCGGGTTTGGCTGTGGGTCCAGAATAGCTCCCATTTCCTCATGTTCTGCCACTTTTATTTTGATTCTTCTGTTACAACGCCTTCCTTATGTACCTTATATCCCCCCGACGAGGCCTCTACATAATTTCATGCGGCAGAATTTCGTGCATTTTGAGTGAAAGAAGTGAGACGAAGTTGTAGGAGGAAGAAGAGGCGCGGCCATTGTGGAGGGCCTCGATCGATCGTGAGTGGATATGGCGGGAATTGCGTTTGTATCGCAAAGTAAAGGATCTGCATTCATTTCTGAACTTGCATTGGTGGATTGTTATACATCTGCATTATTTTTCATAAAAAAACTTTATGTTGAACTTGAAGGCTCCAAGCACTGACTATATATATAGCCCTCATTCAGGTAAAAATAAAAGTAAAAATCCTGCTATCGCTTGCCAAGCTAGCCGTTCCCCCCCCCTCCCCCTCCCCTCCCCCCTCCCCTCTCCTCCTCCTCTTCTCCCCTCCCTCCTCTTCTCCCCTCCCCCCCTCTTCTCCCCTCCCCCCCTCTTCTCTCCTCCCCACCCTCTCCTCCCCTCCCCCCCCCCGTTCCCCTCCCCTCCCCCCCCGTTCCTCTCCCCTCCCTCCTCTTCTCCCCTCTCCTCCTCCCCCTCTCTCCTCTTCTCCCCTCCCCCCCCTCTTCTCCCCTCCCCCCCTCTTTTCCCCTCCCCCCCTCTTCTCCCCTCCCCCTCTCTTCTCCCCTCCCCCCTCTTCTCCCCTCCCCCCCTCTTCTCGCCTCCCCACCCTCTCCTCCCCTCCCCACCCTCTCCTCCCCTCCCCCCCGTTCCCCTCCCCCTCCCCCCCCGTTCCCCTCCCCCTCCCCTCCCCTCCCCTTCCTCCGCCCCCCCTTCCCCCGCCCGGCAATGCCGGGTACTTCCCATGGCCAGCTGTACGTGGGCTGCTCGAGGGTTGGAAAACCAAGCAATCTTTATGTCATGGCACCAAGTAAGAAAACCAGAAATGTTGTATACCAAGAGGTTTTGAGAAATTGAAAATTGACAAAACGCCATGTAGGAAATGTACTGTGATATTGCTCAAAAATATACATGTTCTTTTCATCATATATTTTTATTATTCTTATTCAACCCGGGTGAAGCTCCCCCTCTCCCTCCCCTCCCCCCTCCCACACCCCTCCCCCCTCACCCCCTCCCCCTCCCCCCTCCCTCCCCCCTTCCCCTCCACCTCCCCCTCCACTCCCCCCTCCCCTCACCCCTCCCCCCTCACCTCCCCCTCCCCTCCCTCTCCCCCCTCCCCTCCCCCCTCCCCTCTCACCTCCCCTCACCCCTCCCCTCTCACCTCCCCTCACCCCCTCCCCCTCCCCTCCCCCCTCCCCCTCACCTCCCCCCTCCCCCTCCACTCCCCTTCCTCCTCTTCTCCCCTCTCCTCCTCCCCCTCCCTCCTCTTCTCCCCTCCCCCCCTCTTCTCCCCTCCCCCCTCTTCTCCCCTCCCCACCCTCTCCTCCCCTCCCCCCCATTCCCCTCCCCTCCCCTTCCTCCTCCCCTGCCTTGCCCCGCCCGGCAATGCCGGGTACTTCCCATGGCCAGCTGTACGTGGGCTGCTCGAGGGTTGGAAAACCAAGCAATCTTTATGTCTTGGCACCAAGTAAGAAAACCAGAAATGTTGCATACCAAGAGGTTTTGAGAAATTGAAAATTGACAAAACGCCATGGAGGAAATGTACTGTGATATTGCTCTAAAATATACATGTTCTTTTCATCATATATTTTTATTATTCTTATTCAACCCGGGTGAAGCTCCCCCTCTCCCTCCCCTCCCCCCTCCCACTCCCCCTCCCCCCTCCCCCTCACCTCCCCTCTCCCCCTCCACTCCCCCTCCCCTCTCCCCCTCCCTCCTCTTCTCCCCTCTCCTCCTCCCCCTCCCTCCTCTTCTCCCCTCCCCCCCTGTTCTCCCCTCCCCCCCTGTTCTCCCCTCCCCCCTCTTCTCCCCTCCCCACCCTCTCCTCCCCTCCCCCCCATTCCCCTCCCCTCCCCTTCCTCCTCCCCTCCCTTGCCCCGCCCGGCAATGCCGGGTACTTCCCATGGCCAGCTGTACGTGGGCTGCTCGAGGGTTGGAAAACGAAGCAATCTTTATGTCTTGGCACCAAGTAAGAAAACCAGAAATGTTGTATACCAAGAGGTTTTGAGAAATTGAAAATTGACAAAACGCCATGTAGGAAATGTACTGTGATATTGCTCTAAAATATACATGTTCTTTTCATCATATATTTTTATTATTCTTATTCAACCCGGGCAAAGCCCCCCCCTCTCCCTCCCCTCCCTCCTCCCACTCGCCTCCCCCTCCCCTCCCCTTCACCCCCTCCCCTCCCCCCTCACCCCCTCCCTCCCATCTCACCCCTCCCTCCCCCTCACCCCCTCCCCTCCCCCCTCCCCCCTCTCCCTCCCCTCCCCCCTCCCACTCCCCTCCCCCTCCCCTCCCCCCTCACCCCCTCCCCCACTCCCTCCCTCTCACCCCCTCCCTCCCCCCTTCCCCTCCACTCCCCCCTCCCCCTCCCCTCCCCTCCCCTCCCCCTCCCCTCCCCCCTCCCCTCCCCCTCCCCCTCCCTCTCCCCCCTCCCCTCCCCTCACCCCTCACCTCCCCTCACCCTCTCCCCCTCCCCTCACCCCCTCCCCCTCCCCTCCCCCCTCCCCTCACCTCCCCTCCTCCACTCATTCTCCCCTCCCCTCCCCCCTCACCTCCTCCCCCTCCCTCCTCTTCTCCCCTCGCCTCCTCCCCCTCCCTCCTCTTCTCCCCTCCCCCCCTCTTCTCCCCTCCCCCCTCTTCTCCCCTCCCCACCCTCTCCTCCCCTCCCCCCCCCCCCATTCCCCTCCCCTCCCCTTCCTCCTCCCCTCCCTTGCCCCGCCCGGCAATGCCGGGTACTTCCCATGGCCAGCTGTACGTGGGCTGCTCGAGGGTTGGAAAACCAAGCAATCTTTATGTCTTGGCACCAAGTAAGAAAACCAGAAATGTTGTATACCAAGAGGTTTTGAGAAATTGAAAATTGACAAAACGCCATGTAGGAAATGTACTGTGATATTGCTCTAAAATATACATGTTCTTTTCATCATATATTTGTATTATTCTTATTCAACCCGGGCGAAGCCGGGTACCTCAGCTAGTATATATATATATATACAGACTTGTGGCATTTAATATGGAATATTTTTTTTTCTTGACTTGGGTTTACTCAGTATATCAATCTGGTGAGTTTCTTTTACACTTTGGTGATTTATTTGTTAAAAGAACCATGTCACTGATTGTCTGTCGCAGCAAGAAGTCAACAACAGGATTATATCACAGGTGGCGTGGCAAAATGTACGGACAGGTGCATTTCATTATTGGCTTCACAACCAGGTATACAAGGGTTGTTGTGTTCTGTATTAGTGGAAAACAACTGCTGCACGTCTCCAAAAGTTATTGCCGCTTCCTCTGGAGATGGTCCGTCAACTCGACAATGCTGTTTGTCATGGAGTGGTGGCTTTACGAAATTACGGCATGAAACAGCGTGCTATTGCTCGGCAGTATGGCATCACTCAAGGTCAGGTGTCAAAGATCCTGAAACGAAATGCTCAGAGGGGTGTCCCTACTCCAATACCGAGACCAGGACGTCCCCACAGAACCACAAGGAGGGATGATCGCCAGCTGCACCGGTTAGTCCGCAATGGCCGTACCAAGTCAGCTAATCGGCTTAGGGCTGAGTGGCAGCAACTGACAAATGTGCCTGTATCCAGAAGGCTAGTCAACCAACGACTGGTTCAAGCAGGCTATCGTGCCAGGCGTCCCCTGAGAAAGCCACGCCTGACCAGACAACACCGCCAGCGCCGATTGCATTGGGCCAGAGAGCACCGTCAATGGCAGCCAGGACACTGGAATCACGTGACCTTCAGTGACGAGTCTAGATTTCTGGTCTATCGTCAAGATGGCCACGTCCGAGTGCGCAGACAAGTGCATGAAGCCTACAACAAAGATTGTATCGTGCCAAGAGTCCAAGCTGGAGGTGGTGGGGTGACCGTTTGGGCTGCTTTTCATGCAGGGGGCAAAACTGACCTGGTTGTTCTGAATGGAAACCTGAACCAGTTCAAGTACAGGGCCATTCTGGAAGAAACATTGCTTCCATTTGCTCGTGCAGCCTTTCGAGGAAACTTTGTCTTCCAAGATGACAATGCACGGCCTCATCGTGCTCGCATGATCCAACACTTTCTTGCTGACCGTGGTGTAGAGCATATGGAGTGGCCTGCCATGTCCCCGGATATGAATCCGATAGAGAATTTGTGGGCAGAATTAACGCATCAAATCGACCACTTGGACCAGCAGCCTACCTCTGTGCGTGAATTGCAGCAGGCTATTGTCACTGCATGGCAAGCGATTCCTATCCAAACCTTGGCAAATCTCGTGAACAGCATGCCTCAATGTGTACATGCTCTCCTGAATGCTCGTGGGGGTTACACGAAGTACTGAACTGTAATTATCTTGCCAAAACGAAGTTTTTGCAAGATGTATCAGTCAGCTTGTATGTTTGTTTGTTTGTTTGTTTGTTTTTTTGTTTGTTTTTTTGTTTGTGGTTAATCATTTTTTTTTCACGTTTAGATCACTCTGTAGACCACAGTTATTATTGGAAACTCCTGTAACTTCGCATATCAGAGTCCTATAGAGATACCCTTCAGCACACAAACTTTTGAAGGTCAAGGTCAAAGGTCAAGGTCACTTTGCGGTCAATCATGGAGGTCAACGAAACCCTTATTTTTTGAGTAACTTTGATCGGATCGTCTCCAAACTTCATGGGAATCTAGTATATGGTCCGGCGCTCAGCTGATTAGTTTTTGGTGGCGATCGGCCTTGACCTTCATGGTTAGCGCTGGAGGTCGAAAATTATTGACCCCAAGGTCAAATTACGAAACCATTATTTTTTGAGTAACTTTGATCTTATGATCTCCAAACTTGGTGGGTATATAGGGTGTGGTATGGCGCTCAGTTGATTAGTTTTTGGTGTCGATCGGCCTTGACCTTCAAGGTCATTTTGAAGGTCATTCAATTTTGACCAAAAGGTAAAATTTTCAAGTTTCAGTTACCATATCGAGTAGTACCTCAAATTGAAGCCCTTGTTGAGTGCTTTCCAAACATATAACTAGTTTGACAATGTGACGTCATTTGACGGCGTTATGACGAAAAAACTGCACTTTTCATGTATATTGTATTGCTTTAGTTCGCATTGTTTAGGTCACTCTGTAGAGCACAGTTCCCTTTGGAAACTCTTGTAAGTTCGCATATCAGAGTCTTTTAGAGATAACCTTTAGCACACAAAATTATGAAGGTCAAGGTCAAAGGTCAAGGTCACTTTGCGGCCAATCATGGAGGTCGACGAAACACTAATTGTTTGAGTAACTTTGATCGGATCGTCTCCAAACTTCATGGGAATCTAGTATATGGTCCGGCGCTCAGCTGATTAGTTTTTGGTGGCGATCGGCCTTGACCTTCATGGTTAGCGCTGGAGGTCGAAAATTATTGACCCCAAGGTCAAATTTTGAAATCGTAGGTACCATATCGAGTAATACCTCATATGAATGCCCTTGATGAGTGCTTCCCAGATCTGTAAACAGTTTGACGCTATGACGTCATTTGATGACGTCATGACGAAAAAACGGAATTTTCATGAAAAAATTATTTCCTCAGTTCTCATCAAAATCTTTCAATATTTCATGTGCGTTGGTCATGAAGACATACTATTCACCATACGAAATTATTAAGGTCAAGGTCAAAGGTCAAGGTCACTTGGCAAGATACGGTTCACCCTGTGGGTGACATATGTTTTTTTATTTTACTGTCCGTAATCCCAGTCGTAATTTAACTTTTGTTTTTGTTCAAAAATTTTTTGGCTAATGTGCAAAATAAAGAGATACTTCTGGAAAACGTACAGAAGTTCAACACAGTACTGTCCATGAATTGAGTTTGATATCAGTTGACATCACTTTCAAGGATCAATTTATTTGTTGCGAAATGTCAAATGTGGTTTTTGTTTCTTTTAAAGGTCACATTAACAAAATCTAGAAACATTTCAACATAATTCCAATGAACTTTTGGTTCTAAGACATCTTGAAAAGTAAGTTCACCCCCACAAAAAAAAAATTCCATATTAAATGCCAAGTCTGTATATATACTTGCAAGGAAATATAATATTATATATATATATATATATATATATATATATATATATATATATATACATATATATTGTTGCGGATATGAGGACTGTATTTTTTTTGATTGTGTGCTTTATTATTATTATTATTGTTTATTCTGCGCCCCCTGCCTCCGGAGCTGTGTAAAGGTGAAAGGGCATCCCATAATTAGTCCACAAGCATACACGTCAGCCAATAATAGAATACCCCTGTTCGATAGTTATATCTTATTCTGTGTTTTAGGGTAAGGCTGTGTCTCCCATTAATTGAAGTACTCCATTGCACCAGTGAAAGAGAATAGATCCCCTTTCATTCCCATCCCCAAAATCTCCATTTCCTTTCACATCCCCTTTCGTCATTGCCAAGCCTCGATTGCCAATTACATCCCCTCCAAAACCACCATTGAACATGTGCTCGGGTCGGGGAAGAGGGGCGTGCCCGCCCGTCGTCATCAAGGGCGGAGCCAGAGGGTCGCGTGACCAACCAGGGCCGAGGTGAGCACACCGATGGGCGTGTCCTGAAGGCCGGCGGCTTGATCGCCGGAGGCGCTATAAAGGCGCGCGCGCAAGAAGCGTGGGGGGGTCGGTGGTGAGGAGTGAGTGGACCAAGAGAGAGAAAGAGTGGTTGGATCAAGAAAGAGAAAGAGTGGTTGGACCAAGAGAGAAAGAGTGGTTGGACAGGGAGACGTGCAAGAGTGTTGTTGAGTTGAGGGTTTGGACCAGACGAGTCAGACGAGTCCTGGCAAAGCAAGCGGCGGCCACAGCAGCAACAACACCCAACAGCCGCTTGGGGCCTGGACGGCGGTTTTGAGCAGGGCCGCGAAGGAACGGCGGCTGCTAAACGCGCCGATCGTGCTGCAGGACCCCCTTGGACCTTCCTCTCCCTCCAGCCATCCACCTCCTGCCTTTCCACCCTTCTTGTGTACGTGAGTTTGTTCTGTGTGTCTTGTCCCTGGGTATTTAATTAGGTCTGTATAAGCTAGTATTTGCACTGTGTCACCTGCGTCTTATGTGTTGTAAATAAACGTGACTGCTTTCTTTTTGCTTGTGTGTATAATAAATCCAATTACTCTTCTGTCCGTCTTCTCGTCTTATTCCTTTTCCTCTTTGCATTTCGTCGTTTTAGTCTTTTCCAGATTGGGCAGCTGCGGTGCGATACGGCCAAAGTTCTGGGTGAATCGGGTGAGTCGGGGAACAACTGTTCGGTCGCGGAGCCTTCGCTCGGCAAACAACATCCTAAACCGCGATCAGTAACAATATATATATATATATATATATATATGTATATATATATGTATATATATATATATATATATATATATATATATATATATATATATATATATATATATATATATACACAAAGAATTAAGTTAAGCACCCCCCCCCCCCCCCCGTTTTTTTACAACCTCGCACATTACAAGTTTGTTGTCGTCAAAACAGTGTAATATACCCATGATATTGCTATATTTTCTGGAGAAGTGATATTATGGTCACATAAAAACATAACAATCATGCCGTTTTCAATATTTTATTCTGAATAATTTAAGGTGAAATTTTTTGGGAATTTTAGGCATATTTTCACCTCAATTTAAGTATGGAGCTATAGGTCCATCACGGACAGTGTGGATGACGTTTATGTTTTCTAACGTACAGTCATTGTTCTGAGAAGACCTCTAGCGATCTTTGCGTCAATAACGTGTGTAGGACCCACGTGATCGGATCACTGACTCAACCAATCACTTTTTTTCACTTTGATCACTCAATTTCATCAATGGATAATTGCTAATGTCATACCAATCATTATTTGATCTCACATACCTTAGAATATATGCCAATGTATACATATACACAAAGAATATATATTAGGGGGTGCTTACCTTAATTCGTTGTGTAGGGGTGCTTAACTTAATTCTTTGTGTATATATATAAAAATATATAGGGTGATTGAAAGGTAACTCGCTATTTTAAAATATTTAGAAATTATTTATTTATGTAATATTTTTCTCAAATTTTTAGTGTTTGTTCCTTAATGTATGAGAATTTAATTTGTTGTTTTTTTTTCAGATTATTTTTTGTTTTTGAAATTCGGAAGCCCTACAAACATGGCTGGACGTCTTACCCTGCAGGAGCGTGCCCAGCTTGCGGCACGTTACGAAGTTTGGAAATCCGTTGTTCAAGTGCAAAGATGGTGGAGGACCATTAAAGGAGCACATGCTCAAGTTGAGGCAAAGACGATCAAGAATTGTCATGCAAAACTCATGGCTACAGGATCTGTATCTATACTCGAAGAAGCGGTCGCCCTTCCAAGTCCAGTGACCCGGAGACAGTGCAAGCAGTTCAAGAAATGTTTACACATAGCCCAAGAAAGTCAATTCGACAAGCAGCAAGGGAAAGTGGGCTCTCCTTTCACACAGTACGAACTGTGCTCAAAAAGGAGCTTAAATGGCATGCTTGGAAGCCGCACTACTGTTAAGCACTCTCTGCTGAAGACTGCGACATTCGCATGGAGTTTGGGGAGGTGATGCTGGCTTGGTATGAAGATTGGTCTGATCTCTTTAAAAATATCCTCTGGTCTGATGAAGCGGTATTTCACATCGGTGGGTTTGTGAACCGTCACAACTGCTATTACTGGGCAGGAGAAGATCCTCGTTTTATTTCTGAAAAAACGCAATATCGGCCCAAGGTAACGGTGTGGTGTGGAATGACTTCGGAAAGGATTGTAGGTCCCTTCATTCTTCGCGATACCATGAATGCCAAAAGGTACCTCACCATGCTGCAAGACGAAATCTGGCCAATTATCAGTGCTTCGGAGAATGTTGAAGATTTGATTTTCATGCAAGATGGCGCTCCTCCACATTTTGCTATTGTTGTTCGTGAATGGCTGAATGCCCACTTCCCTGGGAGATGGATGGGTCGTCGTGGTCCGTATGAGTGGCCAGCCAGGAGCCCTGACTTAACACCATGTGACCTTTTTCTTTGGGGTTGGGTAAAAGAGCAAGTCTACTGTACCAAACCAACGACTTTGGAAGAACCTGAAGGGCGAATACGAGAAGTTATGTCTTCCATCCCACAAGAGTTCCTGGTGAAATCAGTTGACACGGTTCCCGGGCGGCTTGAGAAGCTGGTGGCGAATTGTGGTGCCCATATCGAATTTAAAATAAAACTTCATGCTATACGCTTTCTTCTTATATCCATTTCTTGTAAAAATTGTTGTTAAGAAATAAATTATAAGTATTTTAAAATAGGGAGTTACTTTTCAATCACCATATATATACATATACATACATACATACATACACACTTGGCGGGGAGTGTTCCTCCTTCTTGCTTCCTTCAGCTTTCCTTCCCTCTTACTCCTTCTCTGTAGCCGCTGCTAACACAATGACTTATTTTGGGGAAGTTTTCGCGAGAGGATCGAGTAAAACTAAAAACGACCACCCGGACAAAGTATTTGCTCAAGTACCACATTGTGTTCACAGACAGGGGTGAAAACACAACCTCAGTGCTCCGTCCACTTTCGGTCGCGGAGGTAATCAATCGGCTTGTGGAGCGCTCGCCAAGTACCTCAAGCACTCAAGCAAGCACTCCATCGAAACGGTTGATAAGGAACGGCTGGCTTGCCAAGCGTTAGCAGGCTGATTGCTAATTGAACTCCCCTTGTGTTTACATTAATTGTTTTTCTCCAATCTCTGTTGGAGAAAATCTCTGTTGGTCTTTTCGAAGCTGCTCCATGCGATCACGCTTTCGAAGCTAAGTGATATTTCTCAATTGTGTTTTTGTCGAGACTGTATCTATCTTTCGGTGTATGTACCTATAGCGTATCTTTTGGAAAATTTTCGGTGCTAATTTTTCGTACATGTATACACAATCGTCGGTTAATGGTATCGAGTATTCTGCGGCCTAGTACTCGTAGGCTTAGACTACCGTACCGTCTCCGACCTTGTGGTTTGTTTTTCTCTCAGCGATTCGTCGAATGCGCTGAAATTATTTTCGTTCTCTGTTTCGTACCAGTCGTTCACCCCGTACCTCCTTGTTTAATATCTGTACTCACAAAAAAAAAAAAAAAAAAAAAACCCCAAAAAAAACATTTCCTTCCCAGGTCTTATTCGTTTATTTGTTGTTCTTTTTGTTCGTTCGTTCTTCGTTCACGATCACGCGGTTAGAAATGTATAATCTCTCCCCTGAACAACTATTTTCTCTCATATATTATAACACCCTTTTCTTCTTTTCCTACAAAAGGATGCTTTCGTCTTGCTCACCAAATCTATTCATTCCAAAAAATATATATAATACCATCTCTTACAGTTCCTCCTTTCTACATTCCCTAAACTATCCAGAACTCCATCCCTCCTCCAGTGTCCTCAAACGTATTTTTGACTCGAAGGTCTCAAACTCATTTTGCAAAAAATGTTCGTTTCCCATGAATCGTACACTTTTCAAAATCCAATCTCACCCCTCCCCTCCAAATCCTCCCCATCACCCATCCCTTTCAAATCTCCCCCCTTGCCCCTTCCCTCCCCTCCCTCCTAAACTCCTCCCACACCCCTCCCCTCCGAGACTCTCCCTCGCTCCTCCCCTCCTAGACTCCCCTCTCACTCCTCTTCCTCAAAGCATCCTCCCTGCTTCTTCCTCCTTCCAACTTTCACCTTCATCTCCCCAAACCTTCTGCCTTGCTCTTCCCCCTCCTCAAATAACACCTCACTGTGCCTCACCCAATCTCCATCAAACCTTTTGTCCGCCCCATTCTTCCCTTTCTCCAAGCTATTCTGAAATCTCTGACACACCTTCAACAGCTCTCCCAACCTCTTCCTCCTCTTCCACATCTTACCCTACCCCTCCCCCCCCTGTTCTGGACCCGATGCTCCCCCTTCCTCTTCATTAACGGTATGGACCTCAAACATCCGGGGCCTTCGCTCAAACTTGACTGACCTCTCCATACAGGTTGCTTCTGACAAACCAGATGTGATCTGCTTAACAGAAACTTTCCTTCTTCATGATGTCTCTGATGCTTTGGTATCTCTCCCAGGTTACTCCCTCCTCCGGTATGATAGACCTGAGCCTCGTCCTGGAGGTGGGGTTGCTATCTTTATTAAAAACTCTCTTCCTCACTCGCCCTCCACTGCCCTCTCTCCACCTCACCCCCAGGAATACCTTTGGCTACGGCTTCCCCTTCGCTCCCACCTTTTGTTCATATGTGTGTTGTACTGTCCACCAATCAGCGATGACTCCATCTACATCTCACTGTCTGATAATATGGACCAACTTCTATCTACCCATCCCAACTCTCTCTTCCTCATATGTGGTGATTTCAATTGTCACCATGCCAGTTGGCTGGGTGTGGGTACCTCTCTCACCAGCCATGGCTCTTCAGCAAAGGACTTCTGCGACTCACTGGGACTGACACAATCTGTCAATTTCCCGACCCGGATCTCAGTCAACGGAGCATCTTCTCTTCTGGCTTTGGTTATGACAAACTTCCCTGAAAATGTCTGCTGCTCTTCTTCTGCTCCAATCGGCTCATCTGATCATGTGCTTGTCAAAGTGGACATCTCTCTGACCATTTTCAGAGAGCCTCCTCAGCGTCGACGAGTCTGGCATTTCACTCAGGCCAACTGGCACGGTCTTCAAGCAGCCATCAATCATCTGGACTGGTCTCCCATCTCTACCGCCTCTGACATCAACTCATCCTGGGAATTATTTCAAAGTAAATTGCTCTCTCTCATGCACAGATTTATACCATCTCGTCTTCAGTTGTCATACCCTTCCTCCCGTCCATGGTACACGGAATCTTGTGGTGAGGCTGTTGCCCTGAAACAACTTGCTTTCGTCTCCTGGAAAGCAAATCCAACGGAAGGAAATCTCATTTCCTTTCACAAAGCCCGAAACAAGTGTGTGTCCACCCTCAGGAGAGCCAGGAAACAATATCTCACCATTCTCAAGACCGAACTCTCTTATCTGTCTCCCTCTTCCAAATCCTGGTGGCGTCTGGTCAAATCTGTTTCTGGTGTTTGTTCCCCCTCCATCCCCTCCCTCACCTCAAACGGCTTAACGGCTGACTCCGCACGTGAAAAAGCTGAATGCCTCAACTCTGTGTTTGCCTCTAAATCTTGTGTCCCAAACCCATCCCTCTCTGTACCCACCGTACCCAGTCGTACCCAGCTGCTCCTGGACTCTGTGTCCTTTCCTCCTGACAAGGTGGAAAAGTTTCTGTCAACCCTCGACTCTGATTCTGCAACTGGTCCTGACGGCATCAGCCCACGGGTCCTAAAATCATGTTCTTCTGCTCTTTCACTCCCTCTTTCTGTTCTCTTCACCCTCTCTTTTGCTCAAGGTCATCTGCCATCTGCTTGGAAATCAGACAACATCACCGCTTTGCACAAAAAAGGTGCAAAAACAGATCCCAGCAACTACAGACCAATCAGCCTTCTCCCAATTATCAGCAAAGTCATGGAATCCATCATTGCTTCAGATATTAAATCTTTCCTCTTCTCCAATGGCTTGATCTCTGATCATCAATTTGGTTTCAGACCTGGTCACTCTACTCTGGACATGCTGCTTCTGCTTTCCCAACAATGGATGGAGGTCCTCAACGCCAAACAGGAAATTAGAGCTGTCTCCCTTGACATTTCACGTGCCTTCGATACGGTCTGGCACCCTGCTCTGCTCTCCAAACTCTCCTCCTTTGGTATCCATGGAAATCTCCACGCATGGCTGGCGGACTTCCTCTCTGGTCGTAGTCAACGTGTGGCCCTGAATGGGTTTCTCTCAACTCCTCTTCCTGTTCAGGCTGGAGTTCCCCAAGGTAGTGTTCTGGGCCCTGTGCTTTTTCTGGTCTTCATCAATGATCTCTCTGACTCTCTTGAAAATCCTCTCTATCTCTTTGCTGACGACTCTACTCTCTGTCGCTCCATTCCTCATCCCTCAGATCGGCAGTCTGCAGCCTCCTCACTCTCTGCAGACCTGGACAAAATCACAGACTGGTCAAACAAGTGGAACATGTCTTTCAATCCTGACAAATCTTACACTCTTACAATGTCTCTCCGAAAGGACCGACTGGACAACCCTCCCATCTACTTTCTCAACAATCCTCTCCAAGAAGTTCTGTCGCTCAAGCTTTTGGGTCTCACTATCTGCCATGATCTTTCTTGGGAAAACCACATTTCCAAGCTGGCCTCCAAAGCCAGTCGCCGACTGGGCATCCTCCGTCGTGCGAAGTCCTTCCTTGGCGCACCTGAGCTCCTCACCACATACAAGGCTTTCATCCACAGCTCAATGGAATACTGTTCCCCCCTCTGGGCTGGTGCTCCTGCCTCACACCTTGCTCGGCTTCACGCTGTTGAGGCCAAAGCTTTCAGAATCATTGGAATCTCCTGCAATGTAGTCAACGCCGAGGGCCTTTCACTCACTCACCGCAGGCAGGTTGGTGGTCTTTCTGTCTTCTACCGACTCCTCTCCGGCCTTGCTCCCCCAGCTCTCTCTGTGCTCTGTCCCCCCAATATTCCTTCAGGTCGCACAAGATCTGCCTGCAACCCTCTTATGGTTAAACTGCCAAAGTCTAGGCTCTCTGCTCACCTTCACTCTTTCATTCCCCTTTTCTCCCACCTCTGGAACAAACTCCCCCACTCCCTTCAATCCCACTCCTCCCTCCAGGTCTTTAAAACAGCTGTTCACCACCATCTCTTATCGTCCCCCATCGAAAACCTTGATCTTTTCTACCCCCGGTAATTCACCCCAGAGTCCTTGCAGTGTTCATATGTTTTAATCCTCTCCCACCTCCCCCCAAGTCCTCCCGATGTCCCTGCTCTCAAATGTTGTGTTTGTGTCCTTCCCCCTCTTCCCCCTCTCTTTTGTGTCCTTCCCCCTCTCTCCCCATCTTGTCTGCCGCTCCCCTTGTTTTTTGTGTTTTGTGTGTCGGTTTGTCTTTTTGTGTGATTAATGTTCGCTCTTTCACGAGCCTCGATCTTGTATACAAAAAAAAAAAAAAAAAAAAAAAAAATCTATATTCTGCCCATTGAGTACTTGATTTACATTTCGAATGAATATAAATCCCCATGACGCTCTTTCCAGGCACGAGCAGGTCTTCCTGGCATCGCGCATTATGGGGTTTCCCGGCATTACGTCATGGTGGCGTATTGGTGATCCGGTTATTACCCGCGCTCACAGACAAGGTACGATTTGGAATGATACGCAAGCAGGTAGTTTGTTTAAGGTACGATGTGCTTCGGGGTGTTTGTTGAACTATATTTAGAGTTTAATTTGGCATTGAACGTGGAGTTAAACGATGTTCACCGTGTACGATGTGGTTATGGTGCTTTGAAAGTCTCATCAAATCGATATTATAATCGATACAAATCGGTGGGATTTGGTTATTTCTTCCTAATTGTCGTTTCATTTCTTCCGCTTTTTTTTCGTTCTTTGACTCCAGTTGTGGATCGTGAACCGTCAAACTGTATGTGGAGAGGAGATCAGTTCGATCGTTTCTTGCGAAATATGGCACTCTGGCGTGATGATCAGAGAGTTAGACAAGAGCCCCATGTGCTGTTCGACATATCGCAAGACATGGGTTTGTTGTGTAGGTTCCTTGGAACATCTGCAGAAGCTGACGGTTGGTGGTGCCAAGGCTTTTCTGTCATGCAGGTGTGTTGTCTCAGTCTGTACCAGGTGTCTCTGTACCACTCTTTCCCACACCTTTGTGTATCCCCCCCCCCCCCCCCCCGCCCCTCTCCCACGTTTTCCCTTCGTGTATTTACTCCTCATCTTACACTTTTGTGCCGTTGTCTTACATTTCATCCCATAGGTATATGTACCACTCCATAGCTATATTTGATGTCCCCTCCTCCCTCCACTCCCGATGGGTGGTTGTTCAGCCCCAGCTCCAGGTGGTTGTTCCACCCCGGGTCCAGGTGGTTGTTCCACCAAGGCGGATTGCTAGCATTCTCGAACAAAATGCTAAGATAGATGTATAACTTCTTTGGAAAGCCCGTAAAGTATACAGTGGACTGAAAGTATTGCTCTCGGGATGGTAGGATTTTTGTGGGTGTGGATCGACATGTATGGATATGGTGGAAAAAAGGTAGATATAACAACTAAACGATTATAGAATGCTGGATGAGAGAGATTTGAGCAGTGTGGGGGTTTTAATTTCAAAGTTGACTGAGAAGTTATTGATGATGTCCCAGTCAACAGCATTGTTATTCATACCTGGAACTACATTAAGCTGAGGGCATGGTACACCACCCATTAATGTCTTAAACATATTTTGGAAGTGATTTATGGATTTTCACACAACTCGGGAGGAACTTTCCTAATGACGGTCATTGCCAGGCGGTAGCAATCCACGAACCCACAATTTAAGTCGGTTTAAATCAATTTAAAGAGGCCATCTTTTTGACCATTATCATCCTAAAATAAGATAATTATCTGTGTATTAGGGTGGTTCTTAGCTACATAAGGCAAAATAAAATTGAATTGTTTTACTCCTAACCTTGAATTTTTTTGGTATTTAGGTAAAACTTCTGCTTGTGAAATATGTTTTGAATACATCAAGTTTTACGGGTTGCACAGTGAATCATGGTTGCCAGTCACTCGATGTTTGTGCCCAATAAGCGTTGATTTCCTGCAATCGGGAAACCTCCTGTGATGTTCTGTCACAACTTGAAGCAGATACTGGGTTTGCTGTTCATCCCTCGTCAGGAGACGATTGTACTCTTCAATGAGAGCAACTGCATACACCAGAGTACAAGTGTACTGCATTCAATTAACTTAAAAACAACTTCAAAATGTGCAGTACATAGCAAGGTCATAGGTCAACTGTAATGGTCAAAATCACAAGTATAGCAGTGGAGAATAAATAATCCACTCCAAACATTTATGCGAGCCAAATATGTGAAATTACAAACCCTAAATTTAGTCTAAATGGCTTAAATTTTCACCGCAAGGATTTTTCATACATACAAAAATATTTAAGTGTTCGGAGCATGCCCTTTCTAACTTTCATTTTGAACCACCCTAGTGTGTGTGTATGTAAGTATTGTAACGTAAAATCTTCCACCTACAGGATCACCAACTTAGCAACAGATGGTCTTTAGAGACCACTCACCCGTCAGGAAAGCCGAACAGATATTTTCTTCAGTTTCTGATGTACCACAACGTTCCAGAGTTCTGACGTACCAGAGTAACACCTTTTTTTTTCTTCTTTTTTTTGGATACAGAATCGAGGCTCGTGAAAGAGCTAACATTTATCAGTTATCACACAAACAAATCAAACAGACAAACAAAGTATATAACAAGTACAAAAAGTTTTAATTAAAACGAAAGCCGCGTCGATGTTACACAATGCCTAGATGCAGCTGTGCCTATAACGTCGATGTTATAGGCACAGGACATTCCTATTGATTCGATTACTTGATGTTATTTTTGTGCAAAGTGAAAATATATCTCGGCAATTTCCCGTGTGTGGCGACGAATTTTTAATATATCTCGGCATTTTCCCGTCTGTTATTTCAGGCGGTGTATGACTGACCATGCCGCGATTTAAAAAATATATATCTCGGCAATTTCCCGTATGTGGCGACACGTGAACGAAGCTATGCTCCTCTCTCCACATTATTGTGACGACGTATAAATTAAATATTTCATCGTGACGATTGTCATCAAATGGCCGAATTTTTAATATATCTCGGCATTTTCCCATCTGTTATTTCAGGCGGTGTATGACTGAGCATGCCGCGATTTAAACAAAATATATATATATCTCGGCATTTTCCCGTCTGTTATTTCGGGCGGTGTATGACTGACCATGCCGCGATTTAAAAAAAAAATATCTCAATGGACTTGAAGTTACAGGCCTTTGAGAATTCATTTCGTTCTATAAAGGGCAACTTTCATCGGATTTTCTTCCCGTTTTTTTTCAACCGAGTCTAAAACTATGTTAGCGACTGTGAAAAATGAGATGATATCTCGAATTTGATTTGAAATAAAACTGTGTGAGAGAGGAAGACACCACGGGCCTACAAAACAGGCCTCAAAGCTATGCGAGTTAATAAAATGGTGGATATTTGTTTATATGAAGCCTCTCCCACAATGGGTGGAGCTATGGTTCCCAGAATGGGTGGAGCTTTGAGGTTTTGTCTTCTCTGCAAGAACAAGAAGAAGAACAAGAAGAATAACAACAACAACAACAATAGCAGAGGGCACTCTATGACCAGCGTCTTGCGACGCGGCTAAAAAGGGGAGCGGTAGACAAGATGGGGAGAGAAGGGGAAACACACAAACACAACATTTGAGAGCAGGAACATCGGGAGATTTGCGGGAGGGAGAGGGCTTGGGGGGAGGAGGCGTGGGAAGGGGGGGGGGGAGGGTGTGAGAAGTATAAAACACAAGAACACCAAGGACTTCCAGGACAGAAGTTGGTATTTCAAAAAAGTGGACTTGGGATGAAATTAGCGGGGGTAGAAAAGATCAAGGTTTTGGATGGGGAAGATAACAGATGGTGGTGAACAGCTGTTTTAAAGACCTGGAGGGTGGAGTGGGATTGAAGAGAGTGAGGGAGTTTGTTCCAGACGCAGGAGAAAAGAGGAATGAAGAAGTGAAGGTGAGCAGAGAGTCTTGATTTTGGCAGTTTAACCATAAGAGGGTTGCATGCAGATCTTGTGCGACCTGAAGGAATATTGGGGGGACAGAGCACAGAGAGAGCTGGGGGAGCAAGGCCGGAGAGGAGTCGGTAGAAGACAGAAAGACCACCAACCTGCCTGCGGTGAGTGAGTGAAAGGCCCTCGGCGTTGACTACATTGCAGGAGATTCCAATGATTCTGAAAGCTTTGGCCTCAACAGCGTGAAGCCGAGCAAGGTGTGAGGCAGGAGCACCAGCCCAGAGGGGGGAACAGTATTCCATTGAGCTGCGGATGAAAGCCTTGTATGTGGTGAGGAGCTCAGGTGTGCCAAGGAAGGACTTCACACAACGGAGGATGCCCATTCGGCGACTGGCTTTGGAGGCCAGATTTGAAATGTCGTTTTCCCAGGAAAGATCATGGCAGATAGTGAGGGCCCAAAAGCTTGAGTGACGGAACTTCTTGGAGAGGATTATTCAGAAAGTGGATGGGAGGGTTGTCCAGTCGGTATTTTCGGAGAGACATAGTAAGAGTGTGAGATTTGTCAGGATTGAAAGACATGTTCCACTTGTTTGATCATTCATTTGACCATTCATTTAACCATTCTCATTCCTCTGAAAGGATTGTTGCCGAGCGACTATACCAATGACGAACTGCTGTAGTTTTAAAACCTCCTTACCAGGTATTTCCCTGCCATATTTACAACAGTCGTGGGTTGGGCTAACGCCATGGCTATAATTTCCAATTCCAAACCGTGCACCAAGCTGACATGACAGTGGTGAGAAAACAGCTTCATTACCTCCACCACCAAAGGTGGATGGAGGTTATGTTTTCATCCCTGTCTGTTTCTTTATTTGTCTCTGTTTGTTACTTGCAAAATCGAAGATTTTTCAAGTATATTGGTCGGTCGACTTTGTTATGCTGTCTGTTTGTCTGTCAATCGCCTAGAGGTCACAATTCTAAACCGATCGTCATGAAACTTTACCATGTTGTATAGGTAGATACACCTGAAGAAGAAGCCACCTGCGAAGTGGATGGGTTGATTAGGTGATAAGAACAAGCCGGTTATATTTTGGTTCAGATCCGTTCCAACAGTGGGAAACAAAATGTAAACTGTTCAACGTGGGTGGAGGTATGCGCTCTACCGAGTGCTGTTCTCGTGGTCCATAAAGTGTTTTTTCAAAACTTGTTGAGTGCAAAGAATCTCGATTTATGATCCTTCGTGTTTTCTAAGATTAGTGGACTGTAAGGATCCTTGGTTTATTGTCCATGGAGTGGTTGTTAAGACTTGTGAAGTGGACGATCCATGGAGTGATTCTTTTTTATTTTCACTGCACACCACAGGACTTGATCAATATCAAGGTTCAAAACCCGAGGGTTGAGGGTGCGACCCATCAATATGTTTCATACGAGATCTTTTTACACGTGAGTGTAATTTGCTCTCACACACCTCCCCTTTTCCTACGATGTGATGTTTAACAGAATGCTAATATTTTATTCAACATGGAGGCAATTGTACTTTCAAAAGTTTTGTACTTTTGTACTTTCTCCCGCCTCTTGAACAAACTCCCTCACTCTCTTCAATCCCACTCCACCCTCCAGGTCTTTAAAACAGCTGTTCACCACCATCTCTTATCCTCCCCCATCCAAAACCTTGATCTTTTCTACCCCCGCTAATTTCGGTCCCCTTGTGTTTTATACCTCTCCCAACCCCCCCCCCCCCCTCCCCTTCCCACGCCTCCTGCCCCCAAGCCCTCTCCCTCCCACACTTCTCCCTGCTCTCAAATGTTGTGGTTGTGTGCTTCCCCTTCTCTCCCCATCTTGTCTTCCGCTCCCTCTTTTTGTATATTTTGTTGTCTGGTTGATTTGTTTGTGAAATAAATGTTAGCTCTTTCACGAGCCTCGATTCAGTATACAAAAAAAAACAAAAAAAAAACTTGTGTCGTGATATATTTTGCAGACAAACCACATTTGTTTCACGTTAAAGACTTCTTGTGTGCGACGCCGGTTCAGCGAGTTTGCCTGGATTCGGAGGGTAATCCAGAGGAACGTTGGATTGAAGTAAGTGTGTAACTGTTTATTCTGGCTGATTACGTAAAGGGAATTTTACCAGGCTGTTACCACATAGGGGCCATCACCTCTCTGGCAACTTCCTCTTCCTCATTCTGCTAAGATTATTTTTACATGTATTAATACTCGTTTCTGTTTTTATCTTCGTCTTTAACATCTTGTTTGTAACTGTCGTTTTACTTATTTTGTTCTTTAATTTCCTGTAAATTGTATGTCCTGCTCTTACCATTGATTTTATGTCTGACAGTATGGTGTCGAGGTAACCTTTGAGCTGTCTGTTAAAGGTTCCATTACTCATCCGACTAAAAACTGTTTTATTAGTGCTTTGTGGGCATGGTGTTGCAAATGAATAAAAAATCCCTCGGATTAAGCCATGGTTACGCCATGCATTCTCCATATTGTACAGGAAACAAGTCCCTCTTTTCCAACATATTTTTTGTTGTTTTTTTTTGTATGCAGAATCGAGGCTCGTGTAAGAGCGAACACATTGAACATGAAAAACATGCACAGACACACAAAACATACAATTAAGGGAGTGGGAAACAAGAGGGGAAGAGAGGAAAGGACACAAGCACAACAACAGAAGAGAAGGTTTCTTGGGAAAACCACATTTCCAAGCTGGCCTCCAAAGCCAGTCGCCGTCTGGGCATCCTCCATCGTGCGAAGTCCTTCGTTGGCACACCTGAGCTCCTCACCACATACAAGGCTTTCATTCGCAGCTCAATGGAATACTGTTCCCCCCTCTGGGCCGGTGCTCCTGTCTCACACCTAGCTCGTCTTCACGCTGTTGAAACCAAAGCTTTCAGAATCATTGGAATCTCCCGCGATGAAGCTAACTCCGAGGGCCTTTCACTCACTCACCACAGTCAGGTTGGTGGTCTTTCTGTCTTCTACCGACTCCTCTCTGGCCTAGCTCCCCCAGCTCTCTCTGTGCTCTGTCCCCCAAATATTCCTACAGGTCGCACAAGATCTGCCAGCATCCCTCTTATGGTTAAACTGCCAAAATCAAGACTCTCTGCTCACCTTCACTCTTTCATTCCCCTTTTCTCCCACCTCTGGAACAAACTCCCCCACTCCCTTCAATCCCACTCCTCCCTCCAGGTCCTTAAAACAGCTGTTCACCACCATCTCTTGTCTTCCCCCATCCAAAACCTTAATCTTTTCTAACCCCACTAATTTTCACCCCAGATACACTTTTTTGAGATTCCAACTTCTTCCAACAATTCCAACAACTGAGATTCCAAGGCTGCTCCATGCGCTCACGCTCTCGAAGCTAAGTGATCTTTCACAATCGTGTTTTTGTCGAGACTGTATCTATCTTTCGGTGTGTGTACCTATAGCGTATCTTTTGGAAAATTTTCGGTGCTAATTTTTCGTCCATGTATACACAATCGTCGGTTAATGGTATCGAGTATTCTGTGGCCTAGTACTCGTAGGCTTAGACTACCGTACCGTCTCCGACCTTGTGGTTTTGTTTTTCTCTCAGCGATTCGTCGAATGCGCTGAAATTATTTTCGTTCTCTGTTTCGTCCCAGTCGTTCACCCCGTACCTCCTTGTTTAATATCTGTACTCACAAAAAAAAAAAAAAAAAACCCAAAAAAATATTTCCTTCCCAGGTCTTATTCGTTTATTTGTTGTTCTTTTTGTTCGTTCGTTCTTCGTTCGCGATCACGCGGTTAGAAATGTATAATCTCTCCCCTGAACAACTATTTTCTCTCATATATTATAACACCCTTTTCTTCTTTTCCTACAAAAGGATGCTTTTGTCTTGCTCACCAAATCTATTCATTCCAAAAAATATATATAATACCATCTCTTACAGTTCCTCCTTTCTACATTCCCTAAACTATCCAGAACTCCACCCCTCCTTCAGCGTCCTCAAATGTATTTTTGACTCGAAGGTCTCAAACTCATTTTGCAAAAAATGTTCGTTTCCCATGAATCGTACACTTTTCAAAATCCAATCTCACCCCTCCCCTCCAAATCCTCCCCATCACCCATCCCTTTCAAATCTCCCCCCTTGCCCCTTCCCTCCCCTCCCTCCTAAACTCCCCCCACACCCCTCCCCTCCGAGACTCTCCCTCGCTCCTCCCCTCCTAGACTCCCCTCTCACCCCTCCTCAAAGCATCCTCCCTGCTTCTTCCCCCTTCCAACTTTCACCTTCATCTCCCCAAACCTTCTGCCTCGCTCTTCCCCCTCCTCAAATAACACCTCACTGTGCCTCACCCAATCTCCATCAAACCTTTTGTCCGCCCCATTCTTCCCTTTCTCCAAGCTATTCTGAAATCTCTGAAATCTCTGACACACCTTCAACAGCTCTCCCTACCTCTTCCTCCTCTTCCACATCTTACCCTACCCCCCCCCCCCCCCCCGTTCTGGACCCGATGCTCCCCCTTCCTCTTCATTAACGGTATGGACCTCAAACATCCGGGGCCTTCGCTCAAACTTGACTGACCTCTCCATACAGGTTGCTTCTGACAAACCAGATGTGATCTGCTTAACAGAAACTTTCCTCCTTCATGATGTCTCTGATGCCTTGGTATCTCTCCCAGGTTACTCCCTCCTCCGGTATGATAGACCTGAGCCTCGTCCTGGAGGTGGGGTTGCTATCTTTATAAAAAACTCTCTTCCTCACTCGCCCTCCACTGCCCTCTCTCCACCTCACCCCCAGGAATACCTTTGGCTACGGCTTCCCCTTCGCTCCCACCTTTTGTTCATATGTGTGTTGTACCGTCCACCAAACAGCGATGACTCCATCTCCATCTCACTGTCTGATAATATGGACCAACTTCTATCTACCCATCCCAACTCTCTCTTCCTCATATGTGGTGATTCAATTGTCACCATGCCAGTTGGCTGGGTGTGGGTACCTCTCTCACCAGCCATGGCTCTTCAGCAAAGGACTTCTGCGACTCACTGGGACTGACACAATCTGTCAATTTCCCGACCCGGATCTCAGTCAACGGAGCATCTTCTCTTCTGGATTTGGTTATGACAAACTTCCCTGAAAATGTCTGCTGCTCTTCTTCTGCTCCAATCGGCTAATCTGATCATGTGCTTGTCAAAGTGGACATCTCTCTGACCATTCTCAGAGAGCCTCCTCAGCGTCGATGAGTCTGGCATTTCACTCAGGCCAACTGGCACGGTCTTCAAGCAGCCATCAATCATCTGGACTGGTCTCCCATCTCTACCGCCTCTGACATCAACTCATCCTGGGAATTCTTTCAAAGTAAATTGCTCTCTCTCCTGCACAGATTTATCCCATCTCGTCTTCAGTTGTCATACCCTTCCTCCCGTCCATGGTACACGGAATCTTGTGGTGAGGCTGTTGTCCTGAAACAACTTGCTTTCGTCTCCTGGAAAGCAAATCCAACGGAAGGAAATCTCATTTCCTTTCACAAAGCCCGAAACAAGTGTGTATCCACCCTCAGGAGAGCCAGGAAACAATATCTCACCATTCTCAAGACCGAACTCTCTTATCTGTCTCCCTCTTCCAAATCCTGGTGGCGTCTGGTCAAATCTGTTTCTGGTGTTTGTTCCCCCTCCATCCCCTCCCTCACCTCAAACGGCTTAACGGCTGACTCCGCACGTGAAAAAGCTGAATGCCTCAACACTGTGTTTGCCTCTAAATCTTGTGTCCCAAACCCATCCCTCTTTGTACCCAGTCGTACCCAGCTGCTCCTGGACTCTGTGTCCTTTCCTCCTGACAAGGTGGAAAAGTTTCTGTCAACCCTCGACTCTGATTCTGCAACTGGTCCTGACGGCATCAGCCCACGGGTCCTAAAATCATGTTCTTCTGCTCTTTCACTCCCTCTTTCTGTTCTCTTCACCCTCTCTTTTGCTCAAGGTCATCTGCCATCTGCTTGGAAATCAGCCAACATCACCGCTTTGCACAAAAAAGGTGCAAAAACAGATCCCAGCAACTACAGACCAATCAGCCTTCTCCCAATTATCAGCAAAGTCATGGAATCCATCATTGCTTCAGATATTAAATCTTTCCTCTTCTCCAATGGCTTGATCTCTGATCATCAATTTGGTTTCAGACCTGGTCACTCGACTCTGGACATGCTGCTTCTGCTTTCTCAACAATGGATGGAGGTCCTCAACGCCAAACAGGAAATTAGAGCTGTCTCCCTTGACATTTCACGTGCCTTCAATACGGTCTGGCACCCTGCTCTGCTCACCAAACTCTCCTCCTTTGGTATTGTCGGGGAAGTGGTGGGTGAGACTCAAGACGCCAATGGTCGGAAACAGGTTTTACAAAAGGTCACAACTTTATTAACTGGTTATTCACTTCATTCCATTACCAAATAATACTGTTTAACTCAATGGACCAGGTTAACTCTATCCGCATAGTCCCTCTTTCGTGGCTGCAGCGCCGAACCCGTGGTACGCGTTCATTCCGTCGGGCAGGGCTTCTCGTGGCAAGTGCTCTCCGACTCCAAGTCTCTTCCGTTTTTATGGGCAAGCTTCAGTTAATCCTCTGTCCGCTGAAATCGCAATCCCTTCTCCGCTGCTTCTAATCCGTTACTCGGTCGCCTCACTGGCACCAGCTCGCTCCCCTCCTGCTGTGAGTTCCATTTACCAAACAATAGGGGGGTGCTCCAGCCTGGGGCTGTGACCAGGTGGACAAGAGATTACCATGTTCGGGCACATTCCTGACACTCATTTACGAACTCGTCTTTCTCAGAGGTTGCAGGTAAAATGCATCTGCTTCGTTACTAGTCCCAATCAATGAGTTACATTTCCACAATTCCCTCATCTTTTTGTTTTTGTTTATATTAACCATTAATCTAAACATCAATATAAGTAAACAATCAATCACTACAAGTAAACATCAATACAATTTCCTTAGGCATACACCGTCATCCTGCAAGAATCTGATCACAAAACATTTTGTTGGTCATTGACTCCTTCCATATTGTTAATTCAATCTATTTCATTTGCATCACAAATATCTTTGTAAAACAACACTTCACCATCACCAAGATACAACAATTTTGCTTCACCATTTTCAAGTTTTAAAAGCATCTGCAACATCTGGCAAAAACGTTTCCCTCCGAACAAATGTTGATTCTTTGTTTGAAAGGAAGGGCTGATCACTTGTGTTTGAATTCAGGTATGAAACATTTTCTTCTGTCTTTATGAACACCTGCACTACTTCGTGTAGGATTTCGCTGTTGTGGTAACGGTGCGGAGTCATAGACTGACCCTGCTCTCCATGTAGCATTCTTGCCACTTTTTGCTGTAAACCATAGTAATTCCTGAACAAGGCCTTCACCCAGTTGTAGTCGACTTGCCTCCTCCCTCATTGTGAGTGGGCAGTAAGTATTGGTGTGACGTTGATTGGCCAGCAAGATGTGGAACAGGGATGCCGGATGCATCCACAATGATGTTGGGACCATGGTGTTCAGGTCATCCATGGTCCATACCAGGAGTGGCCCGCAGAATCGTGCACAGCTGTTGTGAAAAGGCACAGCCATTGGTTTGCAGCTCCATGCTGGCTCCCCGGAAGTTGGTGAAGTAATAACATATGTCCCCGCATTTCACAGAGGTTGCAGGTAAAATGTCGTTGTCCTGCAACTTCTGATGTGATGAATGTTCGAAGCCTTCGAACAAGAGTAAGTGATCGCCTTTCTTTCATATGTTGCAGTGTGATCCAGGCAAATGGTCACATAAATTTCCTTGGTGAAGGTAAGCATTCATCTCCAAGTTACCCGGGAGAATGTCTTCATCATTCTTTGAGAAAGAGGGTGTATGCCACAATTGACTTCATTTTTTAGCCACAAATTTTCTTTCTCGAACTTCTTCCCAATTCCGTTAGCACTCCCTTCAAAATGTGATCTCGTCTTATCCTTATGCTCAGTCACATCTGAATCTGCTTTCCACACACACTGAATCAGATAGGGTACATCTTACCATGAAATCAGCATAATCATGTATATCTTCCGACAGTTTCACATTCAAGAATTTGTTGTTTTCCCTTACAACATTCAAAAAGTTATATTCATTTATATGCGTCACACAAATAATATTCAATCAGGTATGTATTTCACTACTAAACTAAGAATAGCATCCACAATTGCTTTCAGGTTAATATAGTTCAAAAATTAACTTGTGCAGGTATTTTAGCACTACTCTAAGAAAATAAATTGTATATGATTACAATCACAAACAGGAATATCTAATTCGCAACAAAAATTTTCCCAAACCAACAAATTAAGCATAATGTATTATTACCATAATTCCTCTCCACTTTTTCTTTCCCCTTTTTTTTTCTAACAGTGTGTCACTCGTGGTGATATGAGTTCACTGATATTGTAATTGACACAACTCATAACATTGTCGTTATGCCATTATCTTAATTCTACTGTATTCATTTGCAACATCACTTGATTTAATCTTTTAATCTCAGTATTTATGTCGCCTTAAAAGTCTTCCTTTTCTGGTTCCACATTTCTTTCCTCATTTGTCACTTCATGCGTTATCATCGTGTTGTTGGTTACCTTATTCAAACACACCGTCACTAAGGCTTTCAAGGAAGCCACCACTAAAACAATTGCCAATATAACTACTAAACCAACAAACAAGTCTGCTACTCCTTGTATATATTCATACCTATGACATAATTATATGTTGATGACATTCAACATTATATACCAAACTAACAAGCTTCCTAAAAGGTAAATAAAGAAAATCCCTTCATATGTAACATAAATCAGATTATTTGTCTTACCCTGATCCCCCTATCTCCCGGGGTTGAACTCAATCCCCTGATCATGAGTGTAGTTGTGATACATTTTTCACTCATGTTGTATTAATATCAGCAGGTAATTGTATGTCATGTAGGCAAATAAATGTCACTATCCCAAGTAGGAATATCACATGTTGAAAATGTAATGTTTATCAATGCAAGGGGTGTTAAAATGTAATTCAAATGACTGTAAATCACGACTATCATTTATCTGCCACTGAATGTTCTGCTGGGCTGCTAGGTGCAGCCTCATTTTCTGTGGGATCGTCCACCTTAGCCCCATGTGCTTGCTTGCAATGAGAGGCATGAATCCAACTTTCTATTTTGGGTCCATATTTGTTTCTATTCTTATCAATCTCCTATGGTTTATCATTTCGTTCCAAGATACCGCAACCAAAGGTTTTAACCAAAGCTCTACCAAACTATTTCCAATTTGAACAAAAAACAAAAAAAATGCCAGTGAAACAATGATTCGAAGAATTAACTTCAAGGGGTCAATAAATTTATTCTATAGCCAGATCTAATTTTCCCATCCAATAGTTTGCCTTGCCACATGTCATATTATAACACTTTAATAAACCTTCGAAAAATGTTTCCCATCTCAACAAATTTCCTTTTTACAAATAGCCATGTGTAACTTACGTATTTAACTACAATTTCCTCTCACATTTGTTTGGCCTAGCTGGCCGCAAAAGTGGCTGCCAGCATGCAGTACCGTTCTTTATCTACCAAGGAAGTGCTCGTCCACACAAGACCTCTACCAAAATGTTGTTTGTAAAAACAAATCTGGGATTTCTGATTACATGGATGCACACTCTCAGGACATTTTCAGGCTGCTGTTAACAATCCACTACGATAAATTAATTCCTTTACCCACAATCAAATAATTAGTACAAATTGAGGATATTATCCCTATCACATTCTTTTATAGATTCATTATGTTGGATCTAATTTTTTCCAATAATTTTCCACTGCTGTAAGGAAGAACAATAGCTCTCATAAGTCTTAGTAATATCATACTTAATTTGCCCAGCATCGAATAATTTATTTACTATCCTTTCTCATCTGTTAACCAGTGACTTTGTTTGAACTCCAGAACTGAAAACCCACAATAGTTCAAACCAGCAAAATTTTCTTTACTATTTTCCCATATCATCTATGCCTAAACCACATCCATACATACAGCACAATTTATATGCTGATAAAATTCAAGTTTATATATATAAAAATCCATGAGCAGAGTACTCTGGGAAGTCAGTGTAAGACCTCTCCAAAATTTGGCTAATTTTGTACTCCCACATTTTTATGAAGCTCATATCCATAAATAGCTTTGATTCTCATATAAATTCGATCACAATGGAATCCCAAGATTACTTCCAATTTTTTACTATTAATGAATAGCTGCTCATAACTCAGCAAATCAAATCTTTATTCTCCATCTCCCTTGACAAAAGTGATAATTTTCATAATCAAATTATATTTCTATTTTTATTTTTTTATTTTATGAATTCTCTCGATATGCGATCCCATCCCCATGGAACTATCTATTTTTCAGACAAGGCACACTGTCGGTGTCAACAATCTTGTAAGATTGATACACAAAAACAAAAACAACAAACACAAACATTGATACACAAAACACACACACACGCATGCATTATGCATATTTGTTTGCGTTGGAACCATTATTTACAGATCAGGATGGGTGTCAGTTTAATTTCATTTTCATAAAATTTGTCCTTCAATTTTATAAATGCTAATACGCAAATGGACCAAAAAGTTTATTTTTAGAAAACCCCTTTGATGTCACATTGAAATTACCCTTTCAGTTCCCACCATAATTTATCCAAATTTGACTACACACCCATTTGCATGTCAGTCGACCACTGACCTATCAATCATGCGGAACACTAGTCCGAAATTCCCACCTGATCATCATGTGACGCTTGTCACTTGGTTACAAAAATTTGCAAAGCAATTGTTCCAACTTTGTAAATTTAAAATTTTGTGCCCAACATAAAAGATCCAATTTCGGCATTTGATCAATTAATTACTAATTTGCTTACAAGCAAAAGAAAAAATGAATAATTCTTGCTCCGAAAACCTTTTCAGACACAAGAATCATCGACAGTTATTCATGTTTGTCCAGTAATCTAATCTGTTGAAGCCAATCGTCATTTGGGATTTGCCGCAATGAAGGCCTAATCATTGTCTGAGGTATCGGTCAGCACTGGTACCCTTGATCTTAGTTTACCCTATGAACTTGTCTTCCTTTTGGTATACGGACATCCTCTTTTCCAATGTCCCATCCGTCCACACTTGAAACACCGGTTTCTGTCGTTGCCTGGTCTGTGCACCTGTGCACTTGTATTGCTGGGCTGCATCTCTACATCCCTGAGTTGCCACTGCAATCTCTCGTTATCTCCCGAAACACGAAAAAATTCTCTGTACCGTCCTTTTTGGGGAGACAACTGGAAATCAGATGGGACAACTGTCCCTTTCATTCCTAATTTCGAGGGCAGTTGTGCATTTGTCTCCTCCACTGTATCCTGTATCCTTTTTATTTTAAGTTCTAGATCCGTTATCCGTTCTTGCTGTTCCCGTTGTCTGGATTCACCATCCCAAAGATGGAATGCAAGCCAGTCTACCGTTAGATTCTGTCTCTTCCTGGCTTTCAATCTTTGTTCCAATCTTTCCAATCGACTTCGCTCAAATGTACCATCTCTTGGAAACTCCTCATCATGTCCCTTTGTCCACAAATACCAATTCTCGACCTGCCTTATAGCTTCGGCACCATAACGGTCGTACATATGATGTGCACAAGTACCTTTTTGTGGAATCTCTGGTTGTCCTTGTGTATTCTTGCAGGCTCCATTTCCCATTCTGCCTTTTATCAAAGTAGCGTTGGATGTGTTGTAGTTTGTTCCTCTAAAGCTTCACTCGTACCTCCAGGAAGGATCTCTCCACCTGTTCAAACGGTGATTTCCAGAGAATCTCCCTCACCTGTGGCTTTTGCACAATCCAATCTCACAGATCAGTATTTGCAGATGAGCCAGAGGGTCAGTATGAAATGGGTGAATCCTCAGGTGTCCGCTCTGTTGAAGGGGAAATCACACAATGGTAACCGCACATATATATCTATATATAAACTCACCACCTTGCTCAATTTTCCAAGGTTGTCTTCACATTGATAATATCTCACAAAGATATCAAAGCTTCTTTCTTGAGACCGCATTTTCATCAATCAAACAATCAATATATTCAATTCAATTTATTCAGTTCAATTTATTCAGTTAAATTTATTCAATTAAATTCAATCAATTAGATTCAATCAATCAACAATTCAATCAATTATTCAATTTCAATTAATTCATCAATATTCATCAATAAATCAAATTAATCATTTTGGATGACTCCTTGCATAAGCCCTTTCCCCAATGATGTCAGGACAGGTCCATCCATTGACTGAGATCGAATCTCATCGGTCGTCACCTCTGGTTCATACCTCATGTCAATTGATGAATCACCGTCCTGTCCTAGGGTCATATCTGACATATTTCCCCATTTTGCCTGGTCTCCACAAATTTTCTTTGCAACCACTAAAGGCAACTCATCCTTCATTCGTGAGACAGCCAAAATGGATGGCAGATATTAAAGTTCATTGGGAAAAATATCTCATCATTTTTTCTTTTAATAGTACCCAAAATCTCTTGGCAATATAAATTTCGTAAAACTCCTGAAATAAGACTGTAAAATTCCTTCAATCATGCTAAATTTTGAAACTCCATCGCTTGTAACACCCAATTTATCCCATAGGGCTTGAAAGTTCTTTCCCAAGTTCATGCAATCATTCTGCATTTGAACCCTATGATATCATTCATAATAATCATCATGATTTTATAGTCATGGTCCTATCATAATCATCTATTTAAAACGAACATTTCCTTTATCACCACAGCTATGTGGTATAATCAACAATAGAATAAAACTGTACATAGCAACAGGCTACCTCATGGCCACTTAGTATACCTATTGACAATAAGTCATAACAATATCGAATAATCATTGAACAATTCAAAAAATCGCTTCCACTGCTCCAGCCGCAGCATTCGTCATTTTGTCTGCTCATCCGCGTGACCAAAACGAAATAAAGGGAGCTCAACCATTACACAGCGCTTTTAATGGCGCATGCCATAGGAACTCAACGCAATTTCGACTCGGCCAGCAAACGAGCAAATTTGCAGGATGTTAACTGGAATTAGTCGTGAAAATATATCCAAAATACACAAAAAATACACACCCACAAAAATAAACAACAAAACCCAAACAAACCCAAGGTCGACCCTCTTACACAGTAAATTACATCATTTCAGCATCGAATTGATTGCTGAAATATTCCAGGGTTTATACACACCTTAAAAGAGGTATGCGTGGTGTTGCCCCCTCCCACGTTTATTCCAGGGATTATACACACCTTAAAAGAGGTATGCGTGGTGTTGCCCCCTCCCACTTTTAATTCCTCATTAAATTCCTCATTAAATTCCTCATTAAATTACTCATTAAATTACTCATTAAATTACTCATTAAATTACTTATTAAGTTACTCATTAAATTACTCATTAAGTTACTCATTAAATTACTTATTAAATTATTCATTCAATTACTCATTAAGTTACTCATTAAATTACTCATTAAATTACTCATTAAATTACTCATTAAATTACTCATTAAATTACTCATTAAATTACTTATTAAATTACTCATTAAATTACTCATTAAGTTACTCATTAAATTACTCATTAAATTACTCATTAAATTACTCATTAAATTACTCATTAAATTACTCATTAAATTACTTATTAAATTACTCATTAAGTTACTCATTAAGTTACTCATTAAATTACTCATTAAATTACTCATTAAATTACTCATTAAGTTACTCATTAAATTACTCATTAAATTACTCATTAAATTACTCATTAAATTACTCATTAAGTTACTCATTAAATTACTCATTAAATTACTCATTAAATTACTCATTAAATTACTCATTAAATTACTCATTAAATTACTTATTAAATTACTCATTAAGTTACTCATTAAATTACTCATTAAATTACTTATTAAATTACTCATTAAATTACTCATTAAATTACTCATTAAATTACTCATTAAATTACTCATTAAATTACTTATTAAATTACTCATTAAATTACTCATTAAGTTACTCATTAAATTACTCATTAAATTACTCATTAAATTACTCATTAAATTACTCATTAAATTACTCATTAAGTTACTCATTAAATTACTCATTAAATTACTCATTAAATTACTCATTAAATTACTCATTAAATTACTCATTAAATTACTCATTAAGTTACTCATTAAGTTACTCATTAAATTACTCATTAAATTACTCATTAAATTACTCATTAAATTACTTATTAAATTACTCATTAAGTTACTCATTAAATTACTCATTAAATTACTCATTAAATTACTCATTAAATTACTCATTAAATTACTCATTAAGTTACTCATTAAATTACTCATTAAATTACTCATTAAATTACTCATTAAATTACTTATTAAATTACTCATTAAATTACTCATTAAGTTACTCATTAAATTACTCATTAAATTACTCATTAAATTACTCATTAAATTACTCATTAAATTACTCACTCATTAAATTACTTATTAAATTACTCATTAAATTACTCATTAAGTTACTCATTAAATTACTCATTAAATTAACTTACATAGTTTCAGCATTGTATTGATTGCTGAAATATTCCAGGGTTTATACACACCTTAAAAGAGGTATGCGTGGTGTTGCCCCCTCCCACGTTTATTCCAGGGTTTATACACACCTTAAAAGAGGTATGCGTGGTGTTGCCCCCTCCCACTTTTAATTCCTCATTAAATTCCTCATTAAATTACTCATTAAATTACTCATTAAATTACTCATTAAATTACTCATTAAATTACTTATTAAATTACTCATTAAGTTACTCATTAAATTACTCATTAAATTACTTATTAAATTACTCATTAAATTACTCATTAAGTTACTCATTAAATTACTCATTATATTACTCATTAAATTACTCATTAAATTACTCATTAAATTACTCATTAAATTACTCATTAAATTACTTATTAAATTACTCATTAAGTTACTCATTAAATTACTCATTAAATTACTCATTAAATTACTCATTAAATTACTCATTAAATTACTTATTAAATTACTCATTAAATTACTCATTAAGTTACTCATTAAATTACTCCTTAAATTACTCATTAAATTACTTATTAAATTACTCATTAAATTACTCATTAAGTTACTCATTAAATTACTCATTAAATTACTCATTAAATTACTCATTAAATTACTTATTAAATTACTCATTAAATTACTCATTAAGTTACTCATTAAATTACTCATTAAATTACTCATTAAATTACTCATTAAATTACTTATTA
This sequence comes from Myxine glutinosa, assembly GCF_964187855.1. Taxonomy (NCBI): domain Eukaryota; kingdom Metazoa; phylum Chordata; class Myxini; order Myxiniformes; family Myxinidae; genus Myxine; species Myxine glutinosa. Next base: position 67,524 of record NW_027617280.1, on the reverse strand, counting down.
AATTACTCATTAAATTACTCATTAAGTTACTCATTAAATTACTCATTAAATTAACTTACATAGTTTCAGCATTGTATTGATTGCTGAAATATTCCAGGGTTTATACACACCTTAAAAGAGGTATGCGTGGTGTTGCCCCCTCCCACGTTTATTCCAGGGTTTATACACACCTTAAAAGAGGTATGCGTGGTGTTGCCCCCTCCCACTTTTAATTACTCATTACATCGTTTCAATTAAAAACATCGCTTCTACTGCTCCAGCCGCAGCATTCGTCATTTTGTCTGCTCATCCGCGTGACCAAAACGAAATAAAGGGAGCTCAACCATTACACAGCGCTTTTAATGGCGCATGCCATAGGAACTCAACGCAATTTCGACTCGGCCAGCAAACGAGCAAATTTGCAGGATGTTAACTGGAATTAGTCGTGAAAATATATCCAAAATACACAAAAAATACACACCCACACAAATAAACAACATTTATTCCGTTCAACAGAACAAACATTTCCTATATCATGACATGCATGTCTTCCAAATTATATGACCAAGAGAAAAAGTAAAACTAATTAAAACTGCGGGCAGTGATAATCCGGGGACCATACCGCTCCATCGTGATTGGACGGGTGCGTGCTAGAGTCGTTAATAACGACAGTCCAGATCCGATTGTTCAAAATTTTAACTCATCGATCGAAAAATGAACGCAGGGATGCATTTTAAAGGTGCAGTGGCACTAACTGAGTTGCCACGAATATGGCCACGAGATTGCCAATATGGCCATCACAAAATATTTTCCTTAATCAATTGGCTCATAGCATAACCAATCTGCAAGTATCTCATCCGAAGATGTATCTCTGAGGAATTGTAATTAAATAAGTCATTTATAAATCAACGAGTTAATTTATTAAATGATTAATCAATAAATCAAAATTTTCCTTGACAGCCACATCACTTGGTCAGTGTCATGTCCAAATATCAGCTTCCTTACTCAAAAGGTGCCTGAGTTAATGTAATGTAATTACTGTAATAAGATTACTGCAATTACTGTAATGATTACTGTAATTACTGTAATTACCGGAACTGTAATTACTGTAATTACCTCAGGTAATTACTGTAATGTAATTACTGTAATGTAATAAGAAATGTTATTAATTAAATAAGTACTTCATTAATCGCTAATAATTATGAAATAACTCCTGAATTCTTATCCGATTTACTTAACATTTGAGTGTCCCCAAAACGTTGGAGCAAAACGTTGCAACAACGAAAGTGAAACATTGTAGCGACGTTGTGGAAACGTTAGCAAAACCCAACATTTGAATGTTCCCAAAACGTTGGAGCAAAACGTTGCAACAACGAAAGTGAAACGTTGTAGCGACGTTGTGGAAACGTTAGCAAAACCCAACATTTGAATGTTCCCAAAACGTTGGAGCAAAACGTTGCAACAACGAAAGTGAAACGTTGTAGCGACGTTGTGGAAACGTTAGCAAAACCCAACATTTGAATGTTCCCAAAACGTTGGAGCAAAACGTTGCAACAACGAAAGTGAAACGTTGTAGCGACGTTGTGGAAATGTTAGCAAAACCCAACATTTGAATGTTCCCAAAACGTTGGAGCAAAACGTTGCAACAACGAAAGTGAAACGTTGTAGCGACGTTGTGGAAACGTTAGCAAAACCCAACATTTGAATGTTCCCAAAACGTTGGAGCAAAACGTTGCAACAACGAAAGTGAAACGTTGTAGCGACGTTGTGGAAACGTTAGCAAAACCCAACATTTGAATGTTCCCAAAACGTTGGAGCAAAACGTTGCAACAACGAAAGTGAAACGTTGTAGCGACGTTGTGGAAACGTTAGCAAAACCCAACATTTGAATGTTCCCAAAACGTTGGAGCAAAACGTTGCAACAACGAAAGTGAAACGTTGTAGCGACGTTGTGGAAACGTTTTACAACAACATTATTTCAATGTTGCAAACTTTACTTTACAACTTTACAACAACTTTTGTTGAAGCTTTACAAAGTTACAACTTTACAAAGTTACAAAGAAATGTTACCACAATTTTTTCAATTCGAATGGGATTTATATATCCGTCAACTAATTCAACCTACAACTTTTTATTCAACATAGCCCAAAAGTCAACAACAATTTCAAAACATCCTTAATTTTCATCCGATTCACTTGACTTTTGGATGGGATTTATATATCCATCAACTAGTTCAATCAACAACGATTTTATTCAACATAGGCCAAAAGTCAACAACAATTTCAAAACATCCTTAATTTTCATCCGATTCACTTGACTTTTGGATGGGATTTATATATCCATCAACTAGTTCAATCAACAACTATTTTATTCAACATAGGCCAAAAGTCAACAACAATTTCAAAACATCCTTAATTTTCATCCGATTCACTTGACTTTTGGATGGGATTTATATATCCGTCAACTAGTTCAATCAACAACTATTTTATTCAACATAGGCCAAAAGTCAACAACAATTTCAAAACATCCTTAATTTTCATCCGATTCACTTGACTTTTGGATGGGATTTATATATCCGTCAACTAGTTCAATCAACAACTATTTTATTCAACATAGGCCAAAAGTCAACAACAATTTCAAAACATCCTTAATTTTCATCCGATTCACTTGACTTTTGGATGGGATTTATATATCCATCAACTAGTTCAATCAACAACTATTTTATTCAACATAGGCCAAAAGTCAACAACAATTTCAAAACATCCTTAATTTTCATCCGATTCACTTGACTTTTGGATGGGATTTATATATCCATCAACTAGTTCAATCAACAACTATTTTATTCAACATAGGCCAAAAGTCAACAACAATTTCAAAACATCCTTAATTTTCATCCGATTCACTTGACTTTTGGATGGGATTTATATATCCATCAACTAGTTCAATCAACAACTATTTTATTCAACATAGGCCAAAAGTCAACAACAATTTCAAAACATCCTTAATTTTCATCCGATTCACTTGACTTTTGGATGGGATTTATATATCCATCAACTAGTTCAATCAACAACTATTTTATTCAACATAGGCCAAAAGTCAACAACAATTTCAAAACATCCTTAATTTTCATCCGATTCACTTGACTTTTGGATGGGATTTATATATCCATCAACTAGTTCAATCAACAACTATTTTATTCAACATAGGCCAAAAGTCAACAACAATTTCAAAACATCCTTAATTTTCATCCGATTCACTTGACTTTTGGATGGGATTTATATATCCGTCAACTAGTTCAATCAACAACTATTTTATTCAACATAGGCCAAAAGTCAACAACAATTTCAAAACATCCTTAATTTTCATCCGATTCACTTGACTTTTGGATGGGATTTATATATCCGTCAACTAGTTCAATCAACAACTATTTTATTCAACATAGGCCAAAAGTCAACAACAATTTCAAAACATCCTTAATTTTCATCCGATTCACTTGACTTTTGGATGGGATTTATATATCCATCAACTAGTTCAATCAACAACTATTTTATTCAACATAGGCCAAAAGTCAACAACAATTTCAAAGCATCCTTAATTTTCATCCGATTCACTTGACTTTTGGATGGGATTTATATATCCATCAACTAGTTCAATCAACAACTATTTTATTCAACATAGGCCAAAAGTCAACAACAATTTCAAAACATCCTTAATTTTCATCCGATTCACTTGACTTTTGGATGGGATTTATATATCCATCAACTAGTTCAATCAACAACTATTTTATTCAACATAGGCCAAAAGTCAACAACAATTTCAAAACATCCTTAATTTTCATCCGATTTACTTGACTTTTGGATGGGATTTATATATCCGTCAACTAGTTCAATCAACAACTATTTTATTCAACATAGGCCAAAAGTCAACAACAATTTCAAAACATCCTTAATTTTCATCCGATTCACTTGACTTTTGGATGGGATTTATATATCCATCAACTAGTTCAATCAACAACTATTTTATTCAACATAGGCCAAAAGTCAACAACAATTTCAAAACATCCTTAATTTTCATCCGATTCACTTGACTTTTGGATGGGATTTATATATCCGTCAACTAGTTCAATCAACAACTATTTTATTCAACATAGGCCAAAAGTCAATAACAATTTCAAAACATCCTTAATTTTCATCCGATTTACTTGACTTTTGGATGGGATTTATATATCCGTCAACTAGTTCAATCAACAACTATTTTATTCAACATAGGCCAAAAGTCAACAACAATTTCAAAACATCCTTAATTTTCATCCGATTCACTTGACTTTTGGATGGGATTTATATATCCGTCAACTAGTTCAATCAACAACTATTTTATTCAACATAGGCCAAAAGTCAACAACAATTTCAAAACATCCTTAATTTTCATCCGATTCACTTGACTTTTGGATGGGATTTATATATCCGTCAACTAGTTCAATCAACAACTATTTTATTCATCCGTGTCACCCATGCTATCTGTCTGACAAATTTCGTCAAAAAAAAAACAACAGCACTGGTTTTGCTTCCTGGAAGCTTCCTGCAAAACGCTTTGCTTCTCGCAAAACGTCCACCAATGGGAACTAGAGGGAGGGGAAGGAGCGGGAGCAAGAGACAGGTAGCCGGAATGAACATGAGGGACAATGAGGGACAGTGAGGGCGTGTCGGTATGCAATTTTCATCCAATCGCCATCTTTCACAATAATTCTGGACCGGCATGAGATGGCGTTGTCTGTCATTAATTTATATTGTAATCAAACGAGTTTTAGACATGGCGGGAAAACTGAAAAAAAAATTATTTATTTATTTATTTAAAACGGGTGTACACGATTGTACACGTGTACGGACCTTACCGAACCTTACCGAACCGGCAAACAAATCGCCTCATGGTGCACTTCATGAGCCGATTTGCCTGCAGACCAGAGTAAGGCTCTTAACACCCAGCGTATACCGTACGCATATGCAAGCACACGAATAATAGAATCATTTAAAACGTTCCATCCGTGACTTTTACCTCGGACGGTCGTGACAAAAATACGTTTACACTCCTTGGATTACCTATGGAATGCAAGCCCCACACACACCTCCTCCACCATGTTCAGAATTCATATTTCATAATGGACGCCATGCTTACCTTGGCGACGTCCACTCGAAATTCCAGCGGTGCCTCCAGATTGTCGGGGAAGTGGTGGGTGAGACTCAAGACGCCAATGGTCGGAAACAGGTTTTACAAAAGGTCACAACTTTATTAACTGGTTATTCACTTCATTCCATTACCAAATAATACCGTTTAACTCAATGGACCAGGTTAACTCCATCCGCATAGTCCCTCTTTCGTGGCTGCAGCGCCGAACCCATGGTACGCGTTCATTCCGTCGGGCAGGGCTTCTCGTGGCAAGTGCTCTCCGACTCCAAGTCTCTTCCGTTTTTATGGGCAAGCTTCAGTTAATCTTCTGTCCGCTGAAATCGTAATCCCTTCTCCGCTGCTTCTAATCCGTTACTCGGTCGCCTCACTGGCACCAGCTCGCTCCCCTCCTGCTGCGAGTTCCATTTACCAAACAATAGGGGGGTGCTCCAGCCTGGGGCTGTGACCAGGTGGACAAGAGATTACCATGTTCGGGCACATTCCTGACACTCATTTACGAACTCGTCTTTCACAGAGGTTGCAGGTAAAATGTATCTGCTTCGTTACTAGTCCCAATCAATGAGTTACATTTCCACAGTATCCATGGAAATCTCCACGCATGGCTGGCGGACTTCCTCTCTGGTCGTAGTCAACGTGTGGCCCTGAATGGGTTTCTCTCATCTCCTCTTCCTGTTCAGGCTGGAGTTCCCCAAGGTAGTGTTCTGGGCCCTGTGCTTTTTCTGATCTTCATCAATGATCTCTCTGACTCTCTTGAAAATCCTCTCTATCTCTTTGCTGACGACTCTACTCTCTGTCGCTCCATTCCTCATCCCTCAGATCGGCAGTCTGCAGCCTCCTCACTCTCTGCAGACCTGGACAAAATCACAGACTGGTAAAACAAGTGGAACATGTCTTTCAATCCTGACAAATCTCACACTCTTACAATGTCTCTCCGAAAGGACCGACTGGACAACCCTCCCATCTACTTTCTCAACAATCCTCTCCAAGAAGTTCTGTCGCTCAAGCTTTTGGGTCTCACTATCTGCCATGATCTTTCTTGGGAAAACCACATTTCCAAGCTGGCCTCCAAAGCCAGTCGCCGACTGGGCATCCTCCGTCGTGCGAAGTCCTTCCTTGGCACACCTGAGCTCCTCACCACATACAAGGCTTTCATCCGCAGCTCAATGGAATACTGTTCCCCCCTCTGGGCTGGTGCTCCTGCCTCACACCTTGCTTGGCTTCACGCTGTTGAGGCCAAAGCTTTCAGAATCATTGGAATCTCCTGCGATGTAGTCAACACCGAGGGCCTTTCACTCACTCACCGCAGGCAGGTTGGTGGTGTTTCTGTCTTCTACCGACTCCTCTCCGGCCTTGCTCCCCCAGCTCTCTCTGTGCTCTGTCCCCCCAATATTCCTTCAGGTCGCACAAGATCTGCCTGCAACCCTCTTATGGTTAAACTGCCAAAGTCTAGGCTCTATGCTCACCTTCACTCTTTCATTCCCCTTTTCTCCCGCCGCTGGAACAAACTCCCCCACTCCCTTCAATCCCACTCCTCCCTCCAGGTCTTTAAAACAGCTGTTCACCACCATCCCTTATCTTCCCCCATCGAAAACCTTGATCTTTTCTACCCCCGGTAATTCACCCCAGAGTCCTTGCAGTGTTCATATGTTTTATTCCTCTCCCACCTCCCCCCAAGTCCTCCCGATGTCCCTGCTCTCAAATGTTGTGTTTGTGTCCTTCCCCCTCTTCCCCCTCTCTTTTGTGTCCTTCCCCCTCTCTCCCCATCTTGTCTGCCGCTCCCCTTGTTTTTTGTGTTTTGTGTGTCGGTTTGTCTTTTTGTGTGATAAATGCTAGCTCTTTCACGAGCCTCGATCTTGTATACAAAAAAAAAAAAAGAAAAAAAAAAAAGAAAAAAAAAAGGGAGACAGCTCTGATTTTCTGTTTGGCATTGAGGACCTCCATTCATTGTTGAAACAGCAGAAGCAGCATGTCCAGAGTAGAATGCCCTGGTCTGAATCCAAATTGATGATCCGAGATCAAGCCATTGGAGAAGAGGAAGGATTTGATGTCAGAAACGATGATTGATTCCATGACCTTGCTGATTTTTGGGAGCAGGCTGATTTGTCTGTAGTTGCAAGGATCTGTTTTTGCACCTTTTTTGTGTAAAGCGGTAATGTTGGCTGATTTCCAAGCAGATGGCAGATGACCTTGAGCAAAAGAGAGGGTGAAAAGAATTGAGGAGGGTGTGAAAGAGCGGCAGAGCAGGATTTTAGGACCCGTGGGCTGATGCCGTCTGGTCCAGTTGCAGAGTTGAGGTTTGCCAAAAACGTATCCACCTTGTCAGAAGAGAAGGACGTCGGTCTTCACCAGCTTTGCACAGTGAGATGGTGAAATGCTTTCCCATTCTTCACGTGAAAATTGCTCTAGTTCTGCCAAGGTTGATGGGAATCGTCCATGGACTGTGACCTTCAGGTCTCTCCATAAATGTTCAATTGGGTTCAAGTCAGGACTTTAACTGGGCCACTCAAGAACATTTATTTTGTTCTTATTCAGCTATTCCAGCGTGACTTTAGCTTTGTGATTCGGATCAATGTCCTGCTGAAATGTGAATCTCCTACCCAGTGTAGATTCATGGCTGACTCAAGCAGGTTATTATCAAGAATTCTCCTGCACTTTGCACCATCCATTGTCACTTCTATCCTGACAAGCTTGCCAGTCCCTGCAGATGAAAAGCAGTTCCATAACATGCTTCTGGCACCACAATGCTTTACAGTAGGAATGATGTTGAATGAGTGATGTGCAGTGTTCGGCTTGTGCCAGACATAACTCTTTGAATTTAGGCCAAGAAGTTCAATTTTTGGCTCATCTGACCACACAACTTTTCTCCACATGTCTGCCGTATCATTAAGATGCTTTTTCGCAAACTCACATGAGCTTTTACATGTGTCTTTTTCAGTAATGGCTTCTTTCTTGCCACCTGCCCATTTCGGCCAGGTATGTGAAGGGAATGGGATATTGTTGATTGATGAGCACTGACCCCCGGCCATCTCGCAGATAGAGCCTTGCAGATCTTTCAAAGTCATTGTTGGATTTTCAGTGACAGTCCAAACAAGTTTCCTGCTTTCCTGGCTGCTGAGTTTGGATGGGTGACCTAATCTGGGTGGAGTCTGGGTGGTATGATAGTCTTTCCTTTTTAATGATGGATTTCACTGTACTCAAAGGGATAATGGATGACTTTGAAATCTTCTTATAACCCTCTCCTGAATGGTGCTTTTCCATAACCTTATGTCTGACTTCGTTGGAAAGCTCCTTGGTCTTCATGTTTGCCTTATTGGTTGACCGAGTGAGTTGCACCTTAAAACTCCTTTGATAAGCGGGGGAGCTTAATTTTTTAGTCAAACCACTGATTACATACAGGTGAAACCTATTACACTTATTTTGTAATCTTTCAAACAAATAACTTTCTCCTGAAGTGATTTAGGGTTAATTAGACATAAGGGTTGAATACTTATGCAATTGAGGATCATCGTATTTTCTCTGTTAATCTAACTTATTCGCATTTTATCTGCATTTTTAGTGTTATTACCCGGGGGTGGTTTGTGAGGACTCTCTATCTATTAAGTTTGATACAAAAGCATCATCAAATAAGCTTTGGTGGCATCAAAATGTGAAAACGTTGGAGAGGAGTGAATACTTTTGCAGGTCACTATGTATTCATTCATTCACCCTTGTTTGTTTGTCTGTGAGCACGATATCTCAGAAAATTATGCACAGATTTGGACGAAACTTGGTGGACAGGTTGGTGGCTTCGTATGCAGCCTGTGGCTGCTGGTTGCATCATTACTGGAAGTGCAGCTGTGCCTCTGATGCAGTTCCTCTGTTACCAATCTGTTACCTCTGTAAGATTGTTCTCATTTTGCCGACCTCGGAAGGATGACAGGCTGAATCAACCCACCTGGTGTTACTTCAACCGCGCGACAGGGGATCAATCTCAAAGCCCTAAGATCTTAAGCCAGCTATATTTATATTTGGTGAAGATCTGGACCCGGATTCGGATACTAAAATGTCAGTGATTCTTCACCATTGAGAGATGGAGCACGATGACTCAAAACTTTGTGGATGAGTTATGACAAAAATTGTTGGATGTTTTGGTTCGGTGACGAGAATAAGCTGATAAGATTTTGGTTAAGGTCTGGATGCAGCTTTGACCTGTCAGTGGGATGCAAAACGAAACTCTTCAGCCCGGTAGAGGCATGCGCTCTACCGAGTGCCATTCTAGTTTAGCTTGTGCTGATACTTATGGAAGCACAGGAGATTTATCTTACTTATATTGTCTTCTTCATACAAGGTACACACCAGGTGTGTACCCGGTTTAGAATAGGTACACCGTATCCCTGCGTGTCGTAAGAGGCGACTAAAAGGGTTGGCGTCAGGAAGGGCATCCGGCCATAAAACATTGCCTCAAAAGGGGAACCATGACAATTAAGACTAAAGATGGTCGAAGAAGAAATGCGGGCAAGGGGGTTAACAAGGGGAGATGCAGAAAATAGGGCAAAATGGAGAGCATTGTCATGGGGACGGCAAGGCTAACCCCCGCTCTAGCAGGGAAAATGGCCTTAAAATGCCTGTTGTTGTTGTTGTTGTTGTATACAAGGTCATAATTATGATATAATGGAGTGGTTAATTGAGACGGTGTACATTTGTACTGTGGATTTACCCTGGTGCAAAAGTAACGGTTTTGATATTAGGTCTCTGGTTAAGATGACTCGATGATTGCATATTATGGTTTAAAATGGAAGGTTGGAGCAGCGTCAATCTTTCATATTTTCTCATGGTTTTCACTCCCATTCCTAGCTCAGTCCCAAAACTTCCTTCGAAATGGCTCGTCTTTGATCGTTTCAACCCAGACAAGCTGGAGAAACGACGGAGAGATCTGCAGAGCTTCCTCATTCAGTAAGTCAGATGATCAAAGCCTGATAAATGTTATTTATTTATTTTGTCTGGGAGAGGGGTAATGGTGAAGAGAATGTCGGTTGTGTATTTGAATTTTAATAGATCTTCTGTCTAGCTGTTTATATGCGTAGATATGCAAGGATAAAATAAGTGCTTAGTTGGGAAGCATTGTGTTCAAATGATACACAAATTGCCAAATGGTGAAAACAAATGAGCATAACTGTTTTGGAGATGCCACCTGTGAATAAAGACTAAAAGGTGCAATTTTTGACGATAGAGTAACCTTCATCTGGGACTAAGGCAGCAAACATTGGATGTGTGAAAGAGGGGCGGATGCTGTGTGGGAAGTGAGGAATCGATAGTATCCTATAGGGTTGGTAAGGTGAGAGAGAAGGTAGAAAATTGGAGGATCGTTTAATTCTTTCCCCAACCTCACCCTCTCAATTCTACTCTTGCCTCCCTTTAAAACTAAGCCTATAATACAAGCCTGAGGGCTGGCAGGACGGCCTCGAGGTAGGTGCACTCACCCCTAAGCTGTCTAGCCTGGATTTGAATTCCAACCCAGCTATAAACTGTCATCCAGCTATTTTACAGGCAGGGCGATTCATCAATGGGTGTGCCGTCCCCCAGATGGGCGTTGAATGGGCGTCCAGGCATTCATTGGTGCATTAATTGGTGGACATTAAAGACCCACAATGTCCCTTGCAAGGAGCTAGATAGCTGAGATTGGAGACCACTAGTATGTGACACCGTGACACCGCAGGTGACAAGTATCCCTACCAATAATGGCACACACATTTGTATGAATTATAAATTACGAATTAGGGAGGAATTTTTTTTTCCAAATGAATTTCTTTTCTTTATCCATAACTGAAGTGATCAAGCGAAACACTCTTGTAGGTGAAGGATGTTACATATCAGGAATACCTGTAAAAAAAAATTACATGTACAAATCAAAATTCACTGGTTGAAAAAGTATTCAGCCCCTTAGGTCAGTACTTGGTGGAAGCACCTTTTGCAGCAATGACTGCTACAAAAAATCCTCAAGTTCACCAGAGGACTTGGGTTCAATTCCCAGTCTGTGCATATGTAACCTTAATCCCACATATGTCAAATGATTATTTACAATCCTGTTCATTTATATATTGCTATTCTATTGGTCTTGTAGGGGAAGTAGTGGGGGAGACTCAAGACTCCAATGACCGGACACAGGTTTTACAAAAGGTCTGGTTTATTAACTGGTTATTCACTTCATTCCAATTACCAAATAATACCGCTTAATTCAATGGACCAGGTTAACTCTTTTCGCATGGTCCTTCTCGTTCGGCCGATGTTCCTCTGCCACTCCCGTCGGGCAGAGGGTCTGATGATGAGTGCTCGTCCGTTCCGTCGGTCAGAGCTTCTGGTCACAAGTCTCCTTGACTCAACGTTTGCTCTGGTTTATATGGACAAACCAGAGTTAATCCCCTGTCCGCTGAATGTTAATCCTTTCTCCGCTAATGCCCCGAGGTCATGCATGCACCAAGTCCTGGCATCAGCTCGCTCCCCCCCTGCTGCGAGTTCCGTTTACCAAACGATAGGGGGGTGCTCCAGCCAGGGGCTGTGACCAGGTGGACAAGAGATTACCATGTGCGTGCACATTCTTGGCATCCATTTACGAAATCGTTACCAGTCTTTACTCAATAAGTTACACTGAGTTACACTTCCACAATTCCCTCATCTTTTTGTTTTTGTTTATATTAACCATTAATCTAAACATCAATATAAGTAAACAGTCAATCACTACAAGTAAACATCATTACAAGTCTAAGTAAATAATCATAACTTTGGTAATCAAATTCCCTTAGGCATACACCGTCATCCTGCAAGAATCACAAGACATTTCGTTGGTCATTGACTCCTTCCATATTGTTCAATCTATTGCATTTGCATCACAAATATATTTTCAAAACAACACTTCACCATCACCAAGATACAACAATTTCACTTCATTTTCAAGTTTTGTAAAGCATCTGCACCATCTGGCAAAAACGTTTGCCTCCACACAAATGTTGACTTTGTTTGAAAGGAAGGGCTGATCACTTGTGTTTGAATTCAGGTATGAAACATTTTCTCCTAATGTCTTCATAGCTCCTGCACTACTTCGTGTAGGATTTCGCTGTTGTGGTAACATTGCGGAGTCATAGACTGACCCTGCTCTCCTTGTAGCATTCTTGCCACTTTTTTCTGTAAACCATTGTAATTCCTGAACAAGGCCTTCACCCAGTTGTAGTCGACTTGCCTCCTCCCTCATTGTGAGTGGGCAGCAAGTATTGGTGTGACGTTGATTGGCCAGCAAGATGTGGAACAGGGATGCCGGATGCATCCACAATGATGTTGGGACCATGGTGTTCAGGTCATCCATGGTCCATACCAGGAGTGGCCCGCAGAATCGCGCACAGCTGTTGTGAAAAGGCACAGCCATTGGTTTGCAGCTCCATGCTGGCTCCCCGGAAGTTGGTGAAGTAATAACATATGTCCCCGCATTTCACAGATGTTGCAGGTAAAATGTCGTTGTCCTGCAACTTCTGATGTGATGAATGTTCGAAGCCTTCGAACAAGAGTAAGTGATCGCCTTTCTTTCATATGTTGCAGTGTGATCCAGGCAAATGGTCACATAAATTTCCTCGGTGAAGGTAAGCATTCATCTCCAAGTTACACGGGAGAATGTCTTCATCATTCTTTGAGAAAGAGGGTGTATGCCACGATTAACTTCATTTTTTAGCCACAAATTTTCTTTCTCGAACTTCTTCCCAATTCCGTTAGCACTCCCTTCAAAATGTGATCTCGTCTTATCCTTATGCTCAGTCACATCTGAATCTGCTTTCCGCACACACTGAATCAGATAGGGTACATCTTACCATGAAATCAGCATAATCATGTATATCTTCCGACAGTTTCACATTCAACAATTTGTTGTTTTTCCTTAACACAAAAAGTTATATTCATTTATATGCGTCACACAAATAATATTCAATCAGGTATGTATTTTATTACTAAACTAAGAATAGCATCCACAATTGCTTTCAGGTTAATATAGTTCAAAAATTAACTCATGCAGGTATTTTAGCACTACTCTAAGAAAATAAATTGTATATGATTACAATCACAAACGGGAATACCTAATTCCCAACAACAATTTTCCCAAACCAACAAATTAAGCATAATGTATTATTACCATAATTCCTCTCCACTTTTTCTTTTCCCCCTTTTTTTCCTAACAGTGTGTCACTCGTGGTGATATGAGTTCACTGATATTGTGATTGACACAACTCATAACATTGTCGTTATGCCATTATCTTAATTCTACTGTTTATGTCGCCATAAAAGTCTTCCTTTTCTGGTTCCACATTTCTTTCCTCATTTGTCACTTCATGCGTTATCATCGTGTTGTTGGTTACCTTATTCAAACACACCGTCACTGAGGCTTTCAAGCAAGCCACCACTAAAACAATTGCCAATATAACTACTAAACCAACAAACAAGTCTGCTACTCCTTGTATATATATTCATACCTATGACATAGTTATATGTCGATGACATTCAACATTATATACCAAACTAACAAGCTTCCTAAAAGGTAAATAAAGAAAATCCCTTAATATGTAACATAAATCAGATTATTTGTCTTACCCTGATCCCCCTATCTCCCGGGGTTGAACTCAATCCCCTGATCATGAGTGTAGTTGTGATACTTTTTTTTTTTTTTTTTTCACTCATGTTGTATTAATATCAGCAGGTAATTGTATGTCATGTAGGCAAATAAATGTCACTATCCCAAGTAGGAATATCACATGTTGAAAATGTAATGTTTATCAATGCAAGGGGTGTTAAAATGTAATTCAAATGACTGTAAATCACGACTATCATTTATCTGCCACTGAATGTTCTGCTGGGCTGCTAGGTGCAGCCTTATTTTCTGTGGGATCGTCCACCTTAGCCCCATGTGCTTGTTTGCAATGAGGGGCATGAATCCAACTTTCTATTTTGGGTCCATATTTTTTTCTATTCTTATCAACCTCCTATGGTTTATCAATTTGTTCCAAAACACTGTAACCAAAGGTTTTAACCAAAGCTCTACCACACTATTTCCAATTTGAACTCAAAATGCTAATTAAACAACAATTCAAAGAATTAACTTCAATGGGTCAACAAACTCATTTTATAAACAGATCTAATTTTCCCATCCCATAATTTTCCTTGCCAAATGTCATATTGCAACACTTTAATAAACCTTCGAAAAATGTCTCCCAAATCAATAAATTCCCTTTTTCTTCCCAAATACTCATCTGTAAATTACATATTCAATTACAGTTTCTCCCAATTTGTTCGGTCTAAATGGCCACCGAAGTGGCTACCAACATGCAGTACCGTTTTTATCTACCAAGCAAGTATTCGTCCACATAAGGCCTCTACCAAAATGTTGTTTGTAAAACAACAAATCTGGGATTTCTGATTACATGGATGCACACTCTCAGGACATTTCAGGCTGCTTGTTAACAATCCACTACGATAAATTAATTCCTTTACCCACAATCAAATAATTAGTACAAATTGAGGATATTCTCCCTATCACATTCATTAAAAGATTCATTATGTTGGATCTAAATTTTCTCCCACTGCTGCAAGGAAGAACAATAGCTCTTCAAGTTTTGTAATATCTCACTTCATTTACCCAGCATCAAAGAATTTATTTACTCTCCATTCCCATCTGTTAACCAGTGACTTTGTTTGAACTCCAAAACTTAATTTGATGAATCCCATGTGTACAGCTACCACTTATTGAAACCCCTACTTTTGTAGAAAATATCCAAGTAAGTGTTTTTTACACCCCCTTAACTGTTGCTCATCCATTTCTATGCACCCAGTGAGTACTACTGACACCAGTATGCCAATATAGGTGTGCGAGATTAACAAATATGTTGCAGGTACACGTGACATCGCGTTCTGAGTATAAATAACGTAACAGCGCGTTCATGGCTGCCCCTTGGTTTAAGATTCACAATGCATTCCGTTTTAAAATTCACAATAGTTCCAACCAGCAAGATATTCTTTACTATTTTCCCATATCATCTATGCCTAATACACAACCATACATGCAGCACAATTTATATGCTGATAAAATTCAAGTTTATATATATATATATAAATCCATGAGCAGAGTATTCTGGGAAGTCAGTGTAAGACCTCTCCCAAATTTGGATAATTTTGTACTCCCTCATTTCTTTTTATGAAGCTCATATCCATAAATAGATGTTATTCTCATATAAATTCTATCAAAAATGGAATCCCAAAATTACTCACAATTTTACTATTAATTAATGGCTGCTCATAACCCAGCACATCAAATCTTTATATTCCATCTCCCTTGACAAAAGAGATAATGTTCATAATCAAATTATATTTCTATTTTATTTTACGGATTCTCTGGATATTCAATCCCATCCACATAAAACTATCCATTTCCAGACAGGCACACTGTCGGTGTCAACAATCTTGTAAGATTGATACACAAAACAATAAAAAACACTAACATTGACACACAAAAATACACACACACATGCATTATGCGTATTTGTTTGCGTTGGAACTATTATTTACAGATCAAGATGGGTGTCAATTTTATTTCAATTTCATAAAATTTGTCCTTCAATTTTAGAAATGCTAATACACAAATGGACCAAAAAGTTTATTCTTAGAAAACCCCTATGATGTCACATTGAAATTACCCTTTCAGTTCCCACAATAATTTATCCAAATTTGACTACACACCCATTTACATGTCAGTCGACCACTGACTTATCAATCATGCGGAACACTAGTCCGAAATTCCCACCTGATCATCATGTGACCCTTGTCACTTGGTTTCAAAAATTTGCAAAGCAATTGTTCCAACTTTGTAAATTTAAAATTGTGTGCCCAACATAAAAGATCCAATTTCGGCATGTGATCAATTAATTACTAATTTGCTTACAAGCAAAAGAAAAAAATGAATAATTCTTGCTCCGAAAACTTTTCAGACCCAAGAATCATCGACAGTTATTCATGTTTGTCCAGTAATCTAATTTGTTGAGGCCAATCGTCATTTGGGATTTGTCGCAATGAAGGCCTAATCATTGTCTGAGGTATCGGTCAGCACTGGTACCCTTGATCTTGGTTTACCCTATTAACTTGTCTTCCTTTTGGTATACGGACATCCTCTTTTCCAATGTCCCATCCGTCCACACTTGAAACACCGGTTTCTGTCGTTGTCTGATCTGTGCACCTGTGCACTTGTATTGCTGGGCTGCATCTCTACATCCCTGAGTTGCCACTGCAATCTCTCGTTATCTCCTGAAACACGAAAAAATTCTCTGTACCGTCCTTTTTGGGGAGACAACTGGAAATCTGATGGGACAACTGTCACTTTCATTCCTAATTTCGAGGGCAGTTGTGCATTTGTCTCCTCCACTGTATCCTGTATCCTTTTTATTTTAAGTTCTAGATCCGTTATCCGTTCTTGCTGTTCCCGTTGTCTGGATTCACCATCCCAAAGATGGAATGCAAGCCAGTCTACCGTTAGATTCTGTCTCTTCCTGGCTTTCAATCTTTGTTCCAATCTTTCCAATCGACTTCGCTCAAATGTACCATCTCTTGGAAACTCCTCATCATGTCCCTTTGTCCACAAATACCAATTCTCGACCTGCCTTATAGCTTCGGCACCATAACGGTCGTACATATGATGTGTACAAGTACCTTTTTGTGGAATTTCTGGTTGTCCTTGTGTATTCTTGCAGGCTCCATTTCCCATTCTGCCTTTTATCAAAGTAGCGTTGGATGTGTTGTAGCTTGTTCCAGGTTCCTCTAAAGCTTCACTCGTACCTCCAGGAAGGATCTCTCCACCTGTTCACACGGTGATTTCCAGAGAATCTCCCTCAGCTGTGGCTTTTGCACAATCCAATCTCACAGATCAGTATTTGCAGATGAGCCGGAGGGTCAGTATGAAATGGGTGAATCCTCAGGTGTCCGCTCTGTTGACGGGGAAATCACACAATGGTAACCGCACATATATATCTGTATATAAACTCACCACCTTGCTCAATTTTCCTAGGTTGTCTCCACATTGATAATATCTCGCAAAGATATCAAAGCTTCTTTCTTGAGACCGCATTTTCATCAATCAAACAATCAATATATTCAATTCAATTTATTCAGTTCAATTTATTCAGTTAAATTTATTCAATTAAATTCAATCAATTAGATTCAATCAATTAACAATTCAATCAATTATTCAATTTCAATTAATTCATCAATATTCATCAATAAATCAAATTAATCATTTTGATTGACTCCTTGCATAAGCCCTTTCCCCAATGATGTCAGGACAGGTCCATCCATTGACTGAGATCGAATCTCATCGGTCGTCACCTCTGGTTCGTACCTCATGTCAATTGATGAATCACCGTCCTGTCCTAGGGTCATATCTGACATATTTCCCCATTTTGCCTGGTCTCCACAAATTTTCTTTGCAACCACTAAAGGCAACTCATCCTTCATTCGTGAGACAGCCAAAATGGATGGCAGATATTACAGTTCTTTGGGAAAAATATCTCATCATTTTTCTTTTAATATTACCCAAATCTCTTGGCAATATAAATTTCGTAAAACTCCTGAAATAAGACTGTAAACTTCCTTCAATCATGCTAAATTTTGAAACTCCATCGCTTGTAACACCCAATTTATCCCATAGGGCTTGAAAGTTCTTTCCCAAGTTCATGCAATCATTCTGCATTTGAACCCTATGATATCATTCATAATAATCATCATGATTTTATAGTCATGGTCATATCATAATCATCTATTTAAAACGAACATTTCCTTTATCACCACAGCTATGTGGTATAATCAACAATAGAATAAAACTGTACATAGCAACAGGCTACCTCATGGCCACTTAGTATACCTATTGACAATAAGTCATAACAATATCGAATAATCATTGAACAATTCAAAAATCGCTTCCACTGCTCCAGCCGCAGCATTCATCATTTTGTCTGCTCGTCCGCATGACCAAAACGAAATAAAGGGAGCTCAACCATTACACAGCGCTTTTAATGGCGCATGCCATAGGACCTCAACGCAATTTCGACTCAGCCAGAAAACGAGCAAATTTTGCAGGATGTTAACTGGAATTAGTCGTGAAAATATATCCAAAATACACAAAAAATACACACCCACAAAAATAAACAACAAACCCAAACAAACCCAAGGTCGACCCTCTTACACAGTAAATTACATCATTTCAGCATCGTATTGATTGCTGAAATATTCCAGGGTTTATACACACCTTAAAAGAGGTATGCGTGGTGTTGCCCCCTCCCACGTTTATTCCAGGGTTTATACACACCTTAAAAGAGGTATGCGTGGTGTTGCCCCCTCCCACTTTTAATTCCTCATTAAATTCCTCATTAAGTTACTTATTAAATTACTTATTAAATTACTCATTAAATTACTCAATAAATTACTCATTAAATTACTTATTAAATTACTCATTAAATTACTCATTAAATTACTCATTAAATTACTCATTAAATTACTCATTAAATTACTCATTAAATTACTCATTAAATTATTTATTAAATTACTCATTAAATTACTTATTAAATTACTCATTAAGTTACTCATTAAATTACTTATATAGTTTCAGCATTGTATTGATTGCTGAAATATTCCAGGGTTTATACACACCTTAAAAGAGGTATGCGTGGTGTTGCCCCCTCCCACGTTTATTCCAGGGTTTATACACACCTTAAAAGAGGTATGCGTGGTGTTGCCCCCTCCCACTTTTAATTACTCATTACATCGTTTCCATTAAAAAACATCGCTTCTACTGCTCCAGCCGCAGCATTTGTCACTTTGTTTGCTCATCCGCATGACCAAAACGAAATAAAGGGAGCTCAACCATTACACAGCGCTTTTAATGGCGCATGCCATAGAAACTCAACGCAATTTCGACTCGGCCAGCAAACGAGCAAATTTTGCAGGATGTTAACTGGAATTAGTCGTGAAAATATATCCAAAATACACAAGAAATACACACCCACACAAATAAACAACATTTATTCCGTTCAACAGAACAAACATTTCCTCTATCATGACATGCATGTCTTCAAAATTATATGACCAAGAGAAAAAGTAAAACTAATTAAAACTGCGGGCAGTGATGATCCGGGGACCATACCGCTCCATCCTGATTGGACGAGTGCGTGCTAGAGTCGTTAACAATGACAGTCCAGATCCGATTGTTCAAAATTTCAACTCAATCGATCGAAAAATGAACGCAGGGATGCATTTTAAAGGTGCAGTGGCACTAACTGAGTTCCCACGAATATGGCCACGAAATTGCCAATATGGCCATCACAAAATATTTTCCTTAATCAATTGGCTCATAGCATAACCAATCTGCAAGTATTTCATCCAAAGATGTATCTCTGAGGACTTTTAATTAAATAAGTCATTTATAAATCAACGAGTTAATTTATTAAATGATTAATCAATAAATCAAAATTTTCCTTGACAGCCACATCACTTGGTCAGTGTCATGTCCAAATATCAGCTTCCTTACTCAAAACGTGCCTGAGTTAATGTAATGTAATTACTGTAATAAGATTACTGCAATTACTGTAATGATTACTGTAATTACTGTAATTACCGGAACTGTAATTACTGTAATTACCCCAGGTAATTACTGTAATGTAATTACTGTAATTTAATAAGAAATGTAATTAATTAAATAAGTACTTCATTAATCGCTAATAATTAAATAACTCGTGAATTCTTATCCGATTTACTTAACATTTGAGTGTCCCCAAAACGTTGGAGCAAAACGTTGCAACAACGAAAGTGAAACGTTGTAGCGACGTTGTGGAAACGTTAGCAAAACTCAACATTTGAATGTTCCCAAAACGTTGGAGCAAAACGTTGCAACAACGAAAGTGAAACGTTGTGGCGACGTTGTGGAAACGTTAGCACAACCCAACATTTGAATGTTCCCAAAACGTTGGAGCAAAACGTTGCAACAACGAAAGTGAAACGTTGTGGCGACGTTGTGGAAACGTTAGCACAACCCAACATTTGAATGTTCCCAATTTATCCCATTAAAATCCCATTAAATCCCATTAAAATCCCATTAAAATCCTATTAAAATCCCATTAAAATCTTCAGACAAACCACTAGCAATATTATTCCTAGGACTAAAATTACCAGGACCATTATCAAACATTTATCAAAATATTAGGACCATCATCAAACCAATGAATGACTCAATCCTTTAATGACTACATCCAAACCCAGACATTTTGAGTTCCGTAACTTTAATACTTCAAATTTTCCATTCCTTCCCTTCCTGATCCTTAGATGTAGGGATGGGTTCTTTTTAGGATCATGTTGCATCGAGCATTATTTTCCAAAACAGTGTGAACATTAAACCACACCATTACCTCTGACATCCCACCATTTACACCAGCTTTCCCATGATGTCGCGATATGACCCCATAATCCCACAAAACTCTTCGTTGCTTTGTCATCCAATATGAAAATTCTCATTTAACCCGTTCAAAGAACGTCCATTTCGCAAAATCGAACCAACCACAACCTTCGCCATTAATATCTATTGTAAGCGTGCCGAATCAGTAAGCATCACCCCTCCTATGAGCCTCGACCAGAGGGTGGTTGTTACTCACAAACACTCGTCGCTAGCTGTTCCATTGTCTGCCGATTCCCACTCTGCTGCCGATTTCCACTGAGCCATCAGAGTGGAATTTGGAATTTTTTTATTTCTCTGAGCTCATGAAAGTGGTGGCAATGGGTGGTCTGCCATTGCTTTCCACAAAAGCATCTTTCACCTTTCAATAAAATATTTGTACCAACCAAATCTGCGAGTATGGGGCGCAGAGAAAATACACAAAAAGCAACAGCCCTGGCTTTGCTTCCTGGAAGCTTCCTGGAAGCTTCCTGCAAAACGCTTTGCTTCTCGCAAAACGTCCGCCTATGGGAACTAGAGGGAGGAGAGGGAGAAGGAGCGGGAGCAAGAGACAGGGTGCCGGAATGGACATGAAGGACAATGAGGGACAGTGAGGGAGTGTTGGTATGCAATTTTCATCCAATCGCCATCTTTCACAATAATTCTGGACCGGCATGAGGTGGGGTTGTCTGTCATGAATTTATTTGTTGATCGAACGAGTTTTAGACATGGCAGGAAAACTGAAAAAAAAAAATTCTCTCCTCCACCTTTCTTTTTTTCTTTTTTTTTTTTTTTTTTTTTTTTTTTTTTACTTTGGACCCACGGCTTTCGTCCTACACAATTCCGTTTAATTTGTCTAAATCCGACCAGTCGTTCCAAAGATATAAGCCGTTTTGTCGCAATACCATAAATTGGAATGAGGTAAAAATATATATATATAAATATAATTCCATTTCCCGGCTCCCTGTCGCACGCCGAGCAAGTCGCGTGCTTTGAACAAGTGCAAAAAAATAAATAAAACTACTTTACACGTGTACGGGTGTGTAAACGAGTGTACCGGCCTTACACGACTTGGAAGCAAATGGTCGCATGGTGCACGCATGCTCCGTTTGATCCCAGGTCACAGTAAGGCCCTTAATGACCAGCGCCGACCTGGTGCATTTTATTTAGACAGCGCAAAAATACGTATTTACAGAAATCATTTAGAAAAACACGAATAATAGCTACAGTCGTTTATCGAAGTACCATTCGTGATGGGTCACGCCACCTATATCGCGGCATCGGTGCGCAAGGAACTCCCAGGACCACCTCCTCCCCCATGTATGTACAAAACTATTCCCAAGTTCGTAAATCATATTGGACAAAACAAGACACACTCACCTTTTAAAGACTTGTTTGTGTACAATTGATGTCAGCGGTGCCTCCAAATTGTAGGGGAAGTAGTGGGGGAGACTCAAGACTCCAATGACCGGACACAGGTTTTACAAAAGGTCTGGTTTATTAACTGGTTATTCACTTCATTCCAATTACCAAATAATACCGCTTAATTCAATGGACCAGGTTAACTCTTTTCGCATGGTCCTTCTCGTTCGGCCGATGTTCCTCTGCCACTCCCGTCGGGCAGAGGGTCTGATGATGAGTGCTCGTCCGTTCCGTCGGTCAGAGCTTCTGGTCACAAGTCTCCTTGACTCAACGTTTGCTCTGGTTTATATGGACAAACCAGAGTTAATCCCCTGTCCGCTGAATGTTAATCCTTTCTCCGCTAATGCCCCGAGGTCATGCATGCACCAAGTCCTGGCATCAGCTCGCTCCCCCCCTGCTGCGAGTTCCGTTTACCAAACGATAGGGGGGTGCTCCAGCCAGGGGCTGTGACCAGGTGGACAAGAGATTACCATGTGTGTGCACATTCTTGGCATCCATTTACGAAATCGTTACCAGTCTTTACTCAATAAGTTACACTGAGTTACACTTCCACAGTCTCCTACTGGTCCGCATTGACCTTTGGTGTTTTCTACTGGTCCAATTTCCTATGGGTTTTAATGGGATTTGTCCTATTGGTTTTCTATGCTATTTTCGACTTGGGAATTATGTAAATCCCAAAAGGCGTCAAAGTCTAAAGGGTCTTAAAAGGTCTAACGGCTCTAAAGCAGTGGTTCCCAAACTTTTTTGGCTACGGCCCAAAATTTGAAATCCCATATTCACCTATAGCGACCCAAATGTTACCGGTACCTATTTGGTACTGGCACATACAATAAAAATCGTCAGAGAAAACGTTTTCAACGTGAACCCCCCTTATAGAGAGATTAAAGTTAACATCTAAGATCATATTTATCTCCTCTTGCCAAAAATATAATAATTTGTCCCTTTCATGTTTGATCCAAGGGTTTTTTTATCGTTTTCTTTTAAAGTGGTGCATAATATTGGATAACTTGCTTGAAAGTACTGAAATATATTTTTTATTAGCTGTCACGGTTAATATACAAGTCTCCCATCTATCCTATTACCAAAAAGGTAACGTTTGTTCACTATAAAGGACTTAAAAGGACATCAATTTTTTTGATAAAATACAGCCTAATTTCTCTTTTAGTAAACTTTTATTTTTAATTCAACATTTAACCTTCAGACATGTTGTTGACGTGCGTTTAATTTCGAATTGTCAAAATCGTCCGTAGCTGAACGTTTATACGTTTAATTCAATTGATTCATTTGTTTTTTTAAAGGCCTGACAAGGCTCTTACTATTAAACATTTTTTATCGATATTTATGAGTATGTAGGGTTTTTTCGATGCGGAATTATAAGTATGATGCATTAACGGTGTTGGGGGGACTTTCCCGAGAAGACCAAATGGTCGCATGAACTTATACGATGTAAAATAAAAGAAATACAGTTGCTGGGACGTTTGTATCAACAAATGCACCGCACAATTAATTTTCCCTGCACGAGTGCACATGCTATGGTCGTAAGAAATTAACAGATAGCTCCATGTCCACCAAATTTGGCATAAGAGTTGTTCGTAACCATAGGTAGGTCCAAGGCACAAGACAAAAAAAAATTCACACTCACCATCAACCTCACCCTCACCATCAACCTCACCCTCACCTACCTCTCTCGCCCCATGTGTGTTTTTTCTTGTACACATCTTGTATGTCAGTTCATATGTTGAATTTCACATTGATAGACCATTCAGAGTCTAATATTTCTGTCTAATTAATTTCTGTCTAATCTGTCTGACTAAGACCATTCAAAGTCTAATTCTGTCTTCTACCGACTCCTCTCTGGCCTAGCTCCCCCAGCTCTGTCTGTGCTCTGTCCCCCAAATATTCCTACAGGTCGCACAAGATCTGCCAGCAACCCTCTTATGGTTAAACTGCCAAAATCTAGACTCTTTATTCACCTTCACTCTTTCATTCCTCTTTTCTCCTGCCTCTGGAACAAACTCCCTCACTCCCTTCAATCCCACTCCTCCCTCCAGGTCTTTAAAACAGCTGTTCACCACCATCTCTTATCTTCCCCCATCCAAAACCTTGATCTTTTCTACCCCCGTTAATTCACCCCAGATCCACTTTTTTGAAATTCCGACTTCTTTCCTGGAAGTCCGAGCAGTGTCCATGTGTTTTATACCTCTCCCACCCACCCCCTTCCCGTGCCTCCTCCCCCCAAGCCCTCTCCCTCCAACAGATCTCCCGATGTCTCCGCTCTCAAATATTGTACTTGTGTGCTTCCCTCTCTCTCCCCATCTTGTCTCCCACTCCCTTTATCTTATGTTTTATGTGTCAGCTTGTCTTTTTGTGATTAATGTTAGCACTTACATGAGCCTCGATCTTGTATACAAAAAAAAAAAAGAGTCATGAAACACCCTCTTGAAAAGTAAAAAATATATATTTTGCAAAATGATTATCAAAATTATGTTTTCTTTAAATAGCAGCTTTCTGTAATTTTAACACAATTAAGAGGGCGTCCTTTCAATCGTATTAAAGCATTCATCTATATAATAAAGCAGGACTGTCTGTCTATACATCCCCAAACTGCTCCCTCAGTTTTGCGTCTAGCCACGCCAATCATTCTGTGGAACCTTTTGGGGTCCTAACGGGTGTCCTAAGGTGGGTAGGAGGTTTCATAAATTTCTCGATAAAATTATGATTTTAAATTTTCACACGTACGAAACTACTCTCTCTCTCCGCATGTAAAAACATTCATGGGTTCGGTCTTGGCAGTTTCGCCATTTCCCGCATGTGCAAACATTCTCTGGTTCGGTAATATCTCAATACATGTGTGATTTTGCTTTTCCACTCGAATGATGCCTCTTTTTTTATCCGAATGTAAACATGTGGCTGCATCATTTTGCCTTTGATGTTATAATATAACAAGTACAAAAAGTTTTAATTAAAACAAAAGCCGCGTCGATGTTACACAATGCCTCGATGCAGCTGTGCCTATAACGTCGATGTTATAGGCACAGGACAGTCCTATTGATTCGATTACTTGATGTTATTTTTGTGCAAAGTGAAAATATATCTCGGCAATTTCCCGTGTGTGGCGACGAATTTTTAATATATCTCGGCATTTTCCCGTCTGTTATTTCAGGCGGTGTATGACTGACCATGCCGCGATTTTAAAAATATATATCTCGGCAATTTCCCGTGTGTGGCGACACGTGAACGAAGCTATGCTCCTCTCTCCACATTATTGTGACGACGTATAAATTAAATATTTCATCGTGACGATTGTCATCAAATGGACGAATTTTTAATATATCTCGGCATTTTCCCGTCTGTTATTTCGGGCGGTGTATGACTGACCATGCCGCGATTTAAATTTAAAAAAATCTCAATGGACTTGAAGTTACAGGCCTTTGAGAATTCATTTCGTTCTATAAAGGGCAACTTTCATCGGATTTTCTTCCCGTTTTTTTTCAACCGAGTCTAAAACTATGTTAGCGACTGTGAAAAATGAAATGATATATCGAATTTGATTTGAAATAAAACTGTGTGAGAGAGGAAGACACCACGGGCCTACAAAACAGGCCTCAAAGCTATGCGAGTTAAAAAATGGTGGATATTTGTTTATATGAAGCCTCTCCCATAATGGGTGGAGCTATGGTCCCCAGAATGGGTGGAGCTTTGAGGTTTTGTCTTC
This sequence comes from Myxine glutinosa, assembly GCF_964187855.1. NCBI lineage: Eukaryota > Metazoa > Chordata > Myxini > Myxiniformes > Myxinidae > Myxine > Myxine glutinosa. Next base: position 41,752 of record NW_027617280.1, on the reverse strand, counting down.
TCTGCAAGAACAAGAAGAAGAAGAAGAAGAAGAACAACAACAACAACAACAACAGCAGAGGGCACTCTATGACCAGCGTCTGCGACGCGGCTAAAAATATGCTTGAGCTCTGGTTGATCGAGGGATTTCTCGTACCGGGTCGTGCTGGAGGAGAGACGAGCGGGTTTGTTGGTTGCTGTTTTTAAGAGAGGAATTTACTCGGATTCTGTACGCATCAGACGTCTTTTCACAACACGCTAAATTGGTGATCCTGACGTGATCCAAATGGATGGACAATGAGTTGCAACACCCAGCCAATCGCTGGAAATGACCAAGAGCAGCTGTGCCTTTTCTGGTCACTCAACCAGCTTCATCTGTGGCAACAGTTGCGATCAAGCTGCCGCAATTCTGGCCTAATGATCTGCAGCTGTGATTTATACAGGTTGAAGCACAATTTGGGAACCACATTATCCCAGCTTCACACCTGGAACATTACTACCTAGTCAATGCGGTTCAAATACATTGTTGGCTCCTTGTCACCATAATGTGTGACAGAGGTGAGACATTTTCATACAATTTTCAACAAACAACCCATACACGGTCTTGAAGGCCGCGCTTATAAAGCGCACAACCCCCTCTGAGCACCGGTGTTTTTTGGGGGTTTTTTTTGTTTTGTTTTTTTGCCTGTCATTCACGAACCAGCTATCCATGCCTGACGTTTGACTGAAGGTTTCACAGGAATGTGGAATTTATTGGTTCATGGTTTGGCATTCGCCATTTCCACATTGTCTGTTTGCCTACGGCCTCCCACCCGTGCATAGCACGGGGACCTCGCTAGTTGATTATATAATAACTGGAAAAGGAGCCACAGCAACCCGTATTCAGTAAGGGGAAAATCAAGAAAAACAAGAAAGAGCAATCAGAGATCACAGACCCATGCCAGGAAAAGTGTGGTTTTGTCCTTTTGGTCCTCAGGGTCTTTTGTGTCCTTTGGGTTCTCAGGGTCTTTTGGGTCTTCGGGGTCTTTAAGTGTAATTGGGTCATCTGGGTCTTTAAAGGTTTTCTGGGTCTTTCAGGGTCTTTTGGGTCTTTAGGGGTCTTGGTGGTCTTAAAGTTCTTGGGGACTTAAAGGGTCTCAGCAGTCGAAATGGTCAACGTATAGATGTACGTAATTAATAGACAAGATGCAACAGACGATTGTGGGAACATGATTTGGAGTAATGGGAGTAATATCGCCTTGTTATGCCATTAGTGCATGTATAGCGTAAGAGTAAGGGATCTGTGAAAACGATACGTCATGTGTCGAAGAATGTATTAGGAGCTGATAATCATGACTTCCTTCCTCCCCGCCATATGTGTCTTGAAAGCACTCTCCTGCCCTCCCCTTCTTGACCTCTGAAATCATTACTTTATCTGTCCACTTGTGTTTTCATATAACTAGGGCATGCCCGTACTATATCTGTATCTAAAATTATATCCCCCCCTCTATTTACATGAAATGGTTTGGTCCATGAAATGTTTTGGTCCATTCGCAACGCCAAAGCGAACGGCGAACGCTTTACATGAAATGGTTTGGTGCATGAAATGTTTTGGTCCATTCGCAACGCCAAAGCGAACGGCGAACGGCTTGCGAGTACAGTGACAATCCCCCCGGGGTTTTTATTAGTTTTAAAACATAGTTTAACGCCAACATAGCGCCAACATAGTTTGCAAACGTGAAATAAATGAATACGCTCTCAAATGTGCCATCCGAGGCAGTGTGTGTCCGCCACGTTCGGCACACGCGATAGCTCGCTGCTCTCTGATTGGTTGAATCGTTTTTTGGACATAGCTCGGTAAGTAATTGTCCGATTAATATGAAACCTTGAAAAGGCACATCCTCGGGTCCCCAGCAATATACCTGGCAAGTTTAAAGTATATCGGACCCGTGGTTGTCGAGAAACAGCGGTCACAGACAAACAAACGTACAAACGTACAAACAAACACACAGAGATTACTGGAATTATAGATAGATGAACTGCCGACAACCGCTCCACAGAAAACAAGTGGATCCCATTTGAGCATGACCAGGGCATTCTGCTACTGTGTGCTGAAGGTAGGAACTGCCTGACACCTGGCAGGCAACGGTGGATGTGTCAATGCACAAGTTTGTTTGAGCGGAGAGCCAATCGGTGCATGGTCACGAGATAATTATAGCCATGGGGTGGTGTTGGCCCACCAGGAGCTTTGAGCGGGAACTCAGACTCAGAGTTGGAGTGCGGACAGAGTTCAGGAAAAGACATGACACGAGTAGCTCTTGCAGCACGAAGAGCAGTTGGAGTCCGGGTTTTATGGCATAGTATTTCAGCCCGGCTTCGACGTTGAATATGGGACATCCCACAGTACCCGGTGGGTCAACCCACACGTAGAGGCTATGAAGCTGGGATAAGGTGGTTCCCAAATGGTTAGGCATCTCGCTCTCCCTCAGCAACGTTTTTCTTTTGTGTCCTGTTCTTCTCTCTGTCTGTTATTCTCTATTGAGTGAGTTAGTCCGATAAAATGGATAATCCAAACAAGTTATCGTGGGTGCATTGGGCTATAGATGAATTATGAATTAACTAGTAAAAAGCCCGTCAAAAATGACGGGTTGGAACAGCTTATTAGGCGGTGCAGGCATGCAGCTCATGAGTGTGCCAAAGTTTGAAGCCTCAGCCTAGTGTCAGGTTTGCTTATATCTTTATTTATTAGACACCCTACAGACGTAAATGACCACTAGTTTTCACTCTGCATGTGTTGCACCTCATGTGCAGTGAATTTCACCTCCCTGCACCTTGTATTTATTGCTATTTAAAAAACCGCTTCTATACACCGCCCTTGAGGCAGGTTTGCAAGCCATCATCTACAATTCCAATAGAAGACACATAATTACTCTTTTATGCAAAATATTTTTCGAGGTTTATCCTCAAAAACTGACCGTAGTGAACACACATTAGTGTTAAAAGATTGGCCTTTAAACCCTACCCTTATTAAGGGGGATAGACATTTATACAAACACACAAAATGACATTGTGTTTTATATGGTAGATGTGATACGTGCTCTCGTTCTCTCTTCCTCTCTTTCTCTTCCCTATTCTCCACCAACCCTTTTAGTCATTAATGTAGTTAAACCTGTTTGCACTATCGGTGTGCTGACCTATTACTTGGCTCGTGAACTGGGATTAGTATATCCATGGCCATTGGAGATTTGCACCAGAGTTCAATCGGAGGGCATTTTATTACCACAGCCGGCTCATTTTGGGTGCAATCGCTCGGCCCATATTATTTGACAAACAAAGTGGCTGTAGAAACAGATTATGTATGGTGAAAACCGAAGTAAAGATTGTTTGGGAAAACCGAAGTAATAAATTTGGGATCATGTGGATGGTAGATTTTACTTTGAAACCACCTGGCGGTCCACTACCATCATATACTACCATCATATATAAATCCAGGCTTGTGGAGAGCTAAATGACTGGTCAATAGGTTTACAAACTGACAAAGGATCAAAAAGGAATAAGGAGACAAAGCTGTTGCACAAGAGTAAATGTAGAGGAGAAGTGGTGGAGAAGTGGTGAAAGACAGGAGGTAGAGGCACAAGACAACAGACACAGAGGGCCAGCTCCACAGATGAAGGAATGGAGGTGAGCGGTCAGCTTACAATTGGAGAGGGTAACCAGGTGTCTGATTCTGGAAGAACACATGCGACCTGGGGGAGGACTGGTGGACAAGCGGAAGAAGCAAGACCATTTTCCAATCGATCAATAAATCAATCAAAATGGTTTACTGAAAGCATGTCTGGCAGCAGATAGCTGAATTACACATGCATACATATTCATAATTTGCAATCTAAGATTGCTTAAAAGATAAAAATATATAAAATCAAAAAAATTCAAATAGAGAATTTTTAAAAATGTTAAATTAAAAAACAAACACGGCATGTTTCAAACTAGGATTAAAAAAAAAAACCCTGAGAAATGTGACTAAGTATTACAAACTCTTAAGAATAACAATTGAAAATGTCAACGTGCTTGTTTGAAATCTTTTTGTTCTGCATTTGTACTGTTTGTACTTTTTTTCTTCTTTTTTTTTATATACAGAATCGAGACTCGTGAAAGAGCTAACATTTATCACACAAACAAATCAAACAGACAAACAAACAAAGTATATAAAAATAAAAAGGGGAGCGGTAGACAAGATGGGGAGAGAAGGGGAAGCACATAAACACAACATTTGAGAGCAGGGACATCGGGAATGTGTGGGAGGGAGAGGGCTTGGGGGGAGGCGGCGTGGGAAGGGGGGGGGGGGCGGGAGAAGTATAAACACAAGGACACCAAGGACTTCCAGGAAAGAAGTTGGTATTTCAAAAAAGTGGATTTGGGCTGAAATTAGCGGGGGTAGAAAAGATCAAGGTTTTGGATGGGGGAAGATAAGAGATGGTGGTGAACAGCTGTTTTAAAGACCTGGAGGGAGGAGTCGGATTGAAGAGAGTGAGGGAGTTTGTTTCAGAGGCGGGAGAAAAGAGGAATGAAGGAGTGAAGGTGAGCAGAGAGTCTTGATTTTGGCAGTTTAACCATAAGAGGGTTGCATGCAGATCTTGTGCGACCTGTAGGAATATTTGGGGGACAGAGCCCAAAGAGAGCTGGAGGAGCAAGGCCGGAGAGGAGTCGGTAGAAGACAGAAAGACCACCAACCTGCCTGCGGTGAGTAAGTGAAAGGCCCTCGCAGGTAGCTTCATCGCGGGAGATTCCAATGATTCTGAACGCTTTGGTTTCAACAGCATGAAGACGAGCTAAGTGTGAGGCAGGAGCACCAGCTCAGAGGGGAGAGGAGTATTCCATTGAGCTGCGGATGAAAGCCTTGTATGTGGTGAGGAGCTCAGGTGTGCCAAGGGAGGACTTCGCATGACGGAGGATGCCCAGTTGGCGACTGGCTTTGGAGGCCAGATTTGAAATGTGGTTTTCCCAGGAAAGATCATGGCAGATAGTGAGACCCAAAAGCTTGAGTGACAGAACTTCTTGGAGAGGATTATTCAGAAAGTGGATGGGAGGGTTGTCCAGTCGGTCTTTTCGGAGAGACATCGTAAGAGTGTGGGATTTGTCAGGATTGAAAGACATGTTCCACTTGTTTGCCCAGTCTAGGATATTGTCCAGGTCTGCAGAGAGTGAGGAGGCTGCAGACTGCCGATCTGAGGAATGAGGAATGGAGCGGCAGAGAGTGGAGTCATCAGCAAAGAGATGGAGCGGATTTTCAAGAGAGTCAGAGAGATCATTGATGAAGACCAGAAAAAGCACAGGGCCCAGAACACTGCCTTGGGGAACTCCAGCCTGAACAGGAAGAGGAGATGAGAGAACCCCATTCAGGGCCACATGTTGACTATGACTAGAGAGGAAGTCCGCCAGCCATGCGTGGAGATTTCCATGGATACCAAAGGAGGAGAGTTTGGTGAGCAGAGCGGGGTGCCAGACCATATCAAAGGCGCGTGATATGTCAAGGGAGACAGCTCTAATTCCCTGTTTGGCATTGAGCACCTCCATCCATTGTTGAGACAGCAGAAGCAGCATGTCCAAAGTAGAGTGACCTGGTCTGAAACCAAATTGATGATCAGAGATCAAGCCATTGGAGAAGAGGAAAGATTTCATATCCGATGCAATGATGGATTCCATGACTCTGCTGATAATTGGGAGAAGGCTGATTGGTCTGTAGTTGCTAGGATGTGTTTTTGCACCTTTTTGTGTAAAGCAGTGATGTTGGCTGATTTCCAAGCAGAGGGCAGATGATCTTGAGCAAAAGAGAGGGTGAAGAGAACAGAGAGAGGGTGAGATAGAGCGGAAGAGCAGGATTTTAGTACCCGTGGGCTGATGCCGTCAGGTCCAGTTGCAGAATCACAGTCGAGGGTTGACAGAAACTTTTCCACCTTGTCAGGAGGAAAGGACACAGAGTCCAGGAGCAGCTGGGTACGACTGGGTATGGTGGGTACAGAGAGGGATGGGTTTGGGACACAAGATTTAGAGGCAAACACAGAGTTGAGGCATTCAGCTTTTTCACATGCGGAGTCAGCTGTGTAGCCGTTTGAGGTAAGGGAGGGGATGGAGGGGGAGCAAACACCAGAAACATATTTGACCAGACGCAACCAGGATTTGGAAGAGGGAGACAGATAAGAGAGTTCGGTCTTGAGAATGGAGAGATATTGTTTCCTGGCTCTCCTGAGGGTGGACACAAACTTGTTTCGGGCTTTGTGAAAGGAAATGAGATTTCCTTCCATTGGATTTGCTTTCCAGGAGACGAAGGCAAGTTTTTCTGGGCAACAGCCTCACCACAAGATTCCGTGTACCATGGATGGGAGGAAGGGTATGACAACTGAAGACGAGATGGGATATATCTGTGCATGAGAGAGAGCAATTTACTTTGGAATAATTCCCAGGATGAGTTGATGTCAGAGGCGGTAGAGATGGGAGACCAGTCCAGATGATTGATGGCTGCTTGAAGACCGTGCCAGTTGGCCTGAGTGAAATGCCATACTCGTCGACGCTGAGGAGGCTCCCTGAGAATGGTCAGAGAGATGTCCACTTTAACAAGCACATGATCAGATGAGCCGATTGGAGCAGAAGAAGAGCAGCAGACATTTTCAGGGAAGTTAGTCATAACCAAGTCCAGAAGAGAAGATGCTCCGTTGACTGAGATCCGGGTCGGGAAATTGACAGATTGTGTCAGTCCCAGTGAGTTGCAGAAGTCCTTTGCTGAGGAGCCATGGCTGGTGAGAGAGGAACCCACACTCAGCCAACTGGCATGATGACAATTGAAATCACCACATATGAGGAAGAGAGCGCTGGGAAGAGTAGATAGAAGTTGGTCCATGTTATCAGACAGCGAGATGTAGATTGAGTCATCGGTGTTTGGTGGACGGTACAACACACATATGAACAAAAGGTGGGAGCGAAGGGGAAGCCGTAGCCAGAGGTATTCCTGGGGGTGAGGTGGATAGAGGGCAGTGCAGGGCGAGTGAGAAAGAGAGTTTTTGATAAAGATAGCAAACCCACCTCCAGGACGAGGCTCAGGTCTATCATACCAGAGGAGGGAGTAACCCGGGAGAGATACTAAGGAATCAGAGACATCATGAAGGAGGAAAGTTTCTGTTAAGCAGATCACGTCTGGTTTGTCAGGAGCAACCTTTATGGAGAGATCAGTTAAGTTTGAACGTGCTTACTCTCGTGCTTTCCTGAGATTAAAAGGTACATCTCTCATTGCAGGTAACCACTTTGTCCACAAATTATGGGTTTCAATAGCGAGTGCAAAATCTTTACACAACTTATATCGTCGTCCCTCCAGGGTTTGTAATTTACATGTTTCTAAAGCAAGATGGTAACATGTGTAACGTTGTCCAAACATTATTTTGCAGGCTCTTTTTTAAACCCATTCTAAATTGTTCACCTGTGCTTTAGTTAAGGCTGCATTGAAAATAGGTACACAATACACCAACACTGGTATTATGTATTCAGTATCTTAAATTAAAGTCACTTTTAACCTGTTGAGTTATGCAAACAATGCATTGCGGTTTCACTTTCGCGTCTGTTCGGCTGCATGTGATGTGGTGCCCGAGCAGCTTTGATCAGAATTGATCAGAGGTTTCCCTGTGATCTCTCCATTTTAAGTTGATTTTGTTTTGTTGATGATTATTTAAGGCAGAAACCACAGCTACTTTTCTGACCATGCGTTTTGGCTTTAAGCCCAAGGCTGGCCTACACATATTTTTATTTGAGAAGCTTTTAATAGCTTTACATTACTATGTACTGGTACCTTCGTCTTTGTTACAAAGCTAAACATCTGCACTTTAGCTCAAAGTTTTGATTTTTACAAATAAACCTATAAACAGACATTTCTCAATTGACAACATGCTTAGATTGCAGACTTCCCCATCCGGAGTTCTGGAGTTGTTGTCTTACCACTTTATGGAGATCCCTCTGTTTCTCTCTTTCTCTGTTTCCCTCTTTCTCTGTTTCTGTGTTTCTCTCTTTCTCTGTTTCTGTTTCTATCTTTCTCTCTTTGTTTCTCCCCCCAGAGAGTAGTCTTGATGCTACAATTTCTAACTCTGATATCTCAGATTTCTTGAAAGAAAAACACCCGTAAGAAACGAGTAAATCTGAATGACTTTTTCCCCAATTTGCGTGCTTTTGTCCAAAAGGCACAAACCGTTGTTAGGAATCCGGAAGCTGTTGCCATTTCTAGCGCTTCTTGCAAGAGGCTGAAAAGAACCATTGTTAAAGTAAGGAATCATTTGAATGCATAAACATCTTTTGTGGGCCTCTCTTTTCATCATGTTAATAAGCTTGAACATAAACGGCGGGCATAATCCCCTGCGTAAAGTTCAAACGATGCAACTTATAAAGAATGAGAAGGTAGATATTCTTCTTTTACAAGAAACTCGTGCGACTGTGATTGATGGCAGATTGGAGGCTGAAGCTGCAAGGCACCTGGTTTTTGAGGACCACGGCCTCGGTGAGTGCTGGTATTGCCTTTCATATCTCTGCACACCTTCCCGTCTCCTCTCTTGTTTTTAAAGAAATTGTACCTGGATATCTAGCTTCCATTGAATTTTTATATAACCATCAGCGCATGATAATCGTCAATGTTTATGCCCCAAGTGACAGCACAGCCAGGATGGCTTTCTTCCCTGAATCCTTTACCTTCCTTCATAATCTTGCCCCTGATACCCTTTTGTGCTTAGGTGGTGATTTTAATTGCACATAAGACCCAGCCAAAGATCGGAACAGCCCTGAACCCCATCCAGCTAGTGCTAGGCCTATGTCTGCACTTCTGTGTCGAAATGACCTTGGTGATGTTTGGCGACTACAGCATGGGAACACTCAGCAATTTACTTGGTGTCGTTGCCTGTTAAACAACTTGTCGCTTGCAAGGCTTGATAAATTTTATATCAGCCTCTCCTTTTTAAACCTTGTAAGTTTTACTGATATTACTCCTTCCGGGTTTTCTGACCATTTTGTAATTAAAATGCGTCTTTCTTTCCCTAGCCCTCAGAGACATTCTTCGCATTGGTCTTTTAATATTTCTCTTTTAAATGATTCCTTTTTTAAACTATCTTTTAAAAAATTCTGGCTGCGGATTCTAGAATCACGGAATGATTTCACCAATGTTTGCCAATGGTGGGATTATGTAAAAGCACAAATCCGAGTCTTCTGCCGGAAATATAGGAATAATTTCACTAATGTAAAGCAAGCCAGGATATGCATTTTAAAGAAAGAAATTCTTGACTTGCAAGAAAACACTTAACATTGATGAGGGTGTACGATACCATCGGCTTCACGAGAAACAAGCCCTACTGAATGTTTTAACTAAAGATGATGCTCTCGGAGTGCTAACACGACTCTGAGTAAAAGATCTATCTACTATACCTCAAAAACGTGTTGTAAAGACTTTTTTAGCTTTTAAAAAGCCGCAAATCTAATCGATTGTTGCTAAGATTACGTTCAAGTGATGGACAAGTTATTGAAGAGAATGCTCAGTTGAAGTGTTTTATCAGAGACTTTTTAAAGAATGTTTTTACCGCAAAGAAAAGTAATGAACAAGAAATGTTTGATTTCACCCAAAATCTACCACAATTAGAAGAATCACAGCAGCACTCTCTCGAACAGGATTTTACAGTAGATGAACTTTTAATAGCTCTTAATAGCCTTAATGATCATAAAGCACCTGGCTTTGATGGTTTACCTGTGGAATTTTACAAAACATTCTGGGACTTGCTCAGTCCGGCACTTTTGAATGTTTTAAAGTATAGTTTACAAGAGGGTGTTTTACCTCTTCAGCTTAAAAATGATACTGGGTGTCTGGTTAATGAACTACCTAATGCCATGAGTGACAGAGATGAATGGAAGAAACGTGTCATGGAATGCCGAGCTAGCTCTACGCAGTAGTAGTAGTAGTAGTAGTAGTAGTAGTAGTAGTAGTAGTTTTACCTCTAAGTTGTCACCGTGCAATTGTGTGCCTTATATAAGAAAGAAGACTTAGTCTTTACAAAATTGGCGGCCTATCTCCCTGCTTTGTGTTGATTACAAAATCCTTTTCAAAGTCCTTGTAAACTGCATAAAACCTCTCCTTAGTTTTTTAATACACTTTTATCAATCTTTTTGTATTTTAAATCGGTCTATTCATGATAATATATTTTTTTAATTCGGTACTTGCGGGATGTCTGTGCTGCACAAAAACAGAATGCTGGCCCTGTTTTTACTTGACCAAGAGAAAGCTTTTGATACTATTAGCCATGAATATGTTTTTCATACTTTAAAGCAGTTTGGTTTTGGGGCAGCCTTTATTTCTCACATCGCATTGCTGTACAATCATGTTTTTAGCATCATTAAAGTCAATAACAGTTTATGTGCACCACTAACGGTTGAAAGAGGAGTCCGCCAAGGGTGTCCTTTATCGGGCATTCTCTACTCCCTTTGCATTGAACCGCGACTAATTTGCCTTCATGCTAGCTTACCAGGTTTTCCTGTGGTGCCAACTGAAAGGCCAATTGTTACCTTAGCATATGCTGATGATGTGTGTGTTGTGGTGCGTAGCCGTGATGATGTCACCATGCTACTAAACAATTTTGGAAAATTTTCTTCGGCATGCACAACTGCAATAAATTGGAAAAAATGTAAAGCTTTATGGATTGGCCATACCCCTGCTGTTGGGTTGCCTTCTTCCCAGAGGCTCGCAGTGGGAGAAGGAAGGCATCCATTATCTAGGTGTGTACATTGGCACTCCAGCTTTCATGGCAAAGAACTGGGTTAATGCAGTTAATAAAGTTGATAACAGACTAGAGAAGTGAAGAGCGATATTATCTACGTTGTTGTATAGAGGACGTGCTTTAGTAATTAATAATGCAGTGGCTTCCTTGTGGCACAAAATGATTGCTTTGCACCCTCCTGAAGTACTGTTGCTGACAATCCAGAAACATCTGCTTGATTTCTTCTGGGGCGGAAAGCATTGGGTCAAGCCTGAAGTCCTTTACCTTCCATTGGCAGAAGGTGGCCATGGTCTCATTGACGTTGTCAGCCGACTAATGGCTTTTCGAGTCGCCACTGTTCACCGTTTTCTTTTTCTCACTTCGCTGCCATGGCAGCTCACTGCCAACTACCTGTTGAAAATGGCTGGCATGCTTGATTTCAACAAGGAACCTTTTCTCATGGACTTGCAGCATGTTGACATCTCCCCACTGCCTCTGTTCTACCAAGACCTGCTGCAACCCTGGCAGCCTCTTGTGGTGCACCGAGATATGGCTCATTACAACACCAACAACTTCCTCGACGAGCCTATCCTTTACAATGCACTTTTCCCCAACATACCTCGATCACGTGCTTATGTGCAATGTTTCACAAGTTCTGGTGTGCATGTCATACGAGACCTGCGGAATAACTGGAATGAAACATGGCACTCAGCAAGTTATATTGCAACCGCTGTTGGAATGCACTCTGTAAGAGCTGTCTCCCAGCTTATTCAATAAGTGTTGCATACCTTCAGAGGACTGGGACTCCATTTTGATGCCAACAATAATGACCCTGCAATGTATGTTCTCTCCCTTCACCAGGTGCAAATATCATCAGCTGCATCAACAGAATCTGTGTGCCTGTCTTCCTCTCCACTTCCTAGTGCTGTAAAAAAAGTGCCTGTACCACTTCTGTGTTTCCATTCGGCATCCTGACGTGTGCAAGGATAGGTTTGGATCCAGATGGATAGGGATGTTACCACCAGGGTCTCCCCCTTGCCCACAATGGGTCACCATGTATGCCCCGCCAAGTGTAAAACGGACTGGTGATATCTCTTGGAGAACTGTACATATGATTTTACCGACCAATGTTTTATTACACCGTTTTAGTACACCGTTTTAGTATGTTAAATTCTGTTTCATGCCCCTTTTATATGGCCTCTGAAGATTTGCATCATGCTTGCATTTGCATCATCATCAACTGCATGATGGACTCCGCCATTGATCATAATGAAGAGGAACCTCACCCAGTAAGCATTGTGCTTCTGTTGAGAGCTTTGTCTAAGTATTCCCTTGTCGATGTGTGGAGAATCCGCAATCTTCCTGTCCGCCAATACACGTGGTGTCGGTGTTCAAATGCCCACCTATCACTTGCAAGATTGGACCGGTTTTACATCAATAGTGCTTTTTTGAATGTTGTGAGCAATATGGACATTGTCCCGAGTGGCTTCTCAGACCATCACATGGTCGCACTTCGTATTCACCCACCAGTTGGGAATCGTGGTGCTGCCTACTGGACCTTCAATGCAAGCATTTTGGACGACCAACTGTTTGTTGATGCCTTTCGTGTGTTCTGGAAAGCCCTGCTCCAACGTAAATCTTCCTTCCCCCGCCTTGGGCAATGGTGGGACAACGCCAAAGTGCAGATAAGATATTTTTGCCAACAATATGGAGCTTACCATACCAAATATGACTCTGCCCTCCAATCCTTGGTTTCCAAAGAAATATTATCCTTGCAGTCCAACCTCTCGGCCTCCAGTGATGAAAGAACCAACCTTTTGCTGGCAAAGAAAAAAGCTCTTCTTGCTGGGCTTTGTGCAAAGCAAGCCAAAGGAGTGCTGATTCGTCTCCAAATGGAGAACTTGTGTCATCTGGATACCTCCTTTATATTCTTTTTTGGACTGGAAGCTCAAACAAAGAGAAGTCAGTAGATAACTTCAGTAAGAATAAAGGAAGGAAGGATAACGCATGATTAAAAATATATCAAAGCCTCACTCAAACACTACTTCTCTGAACTTTATCATGCTAAGAACATTGACAACGAAGTTATAGAGTTGTTGACTTCGTCCTTTATCCACCTTGTCAGAATCTGCACTCCTACAACTGGACAAGGAAGTAACTTTGGAGGAACTCCATGCTGCTCTACAAACTTTACCTTCTGGTAAGGCCTCCGGCCTGGATAGAATTCCTACAGAACTTTATAAAACAAACTTTACCTTCTGGTAAGGCCTCCAGCCTGGATAGAATTCCTACAGAACTTTATAAAACCTTTTAGAACCTCCTGGGGCCAGAGCTACTTGAGGTTCTGATCGACGGCCGACGATCAGGCTCACTGCCGTTAAGTTGCCGTAGGGCTGTTCTCACCCTTATCCCAAAAAAAGGAGACCTTCAGCAACCCCACAATTGGCGTCCCATTTCACTGCTTTGTGCAGACTACAAGATACTCTCCAAAGCTCTCACCAACCGGCTCAGAGCCATGATTGGGGAGATCATACACCCAGATCAATCTTACTGTGTCCCTGAAGGGACAATTCATGACAGTGTCTTTATTGTGCGTGACATGATTGATATCTGTTCTCTCGAACAAATAAATATTGGCTTGGTGTTCTTAGATCAAGTAAAGGCCTTTGATACCATTGATCATTTTTATCTTTTTTCTGTTTTAAGGGGGTTTGGTTTTGGGGAAAATTTTATCTCTTATGTACAGCTACTGTATAATAACACTTTCAGCCTACTAAAAGTTAACAACATTTTATGTCAGCCTTTCCCAGGTAGTAGAGGCATTCGACAAGGGTGCCCTCTTTCCGGCCTCCTGTACTCTCTCGCGATTGAGCCTTTGCTCATTCGGTTGCGTGCACGTCTTCTCGGTTTCCTTCCCCAACTGACGGCGAACCCGTTTATGGTGATTGCTTATGCAGACGACCTTTGTGCAATCATTCACTCAGTTGAGGACATGTTGGCCTTGGTCCAATGCATCCATGAATTCAGTTTGGCAAGTTCCGCAAAAGTGAATTGGAAAAAGAGCAGAGCTCTCTATCTTGGTCCGCAAAATGGCGCCACTCCTCCGACTCTACCTGAGCAACTCGAATGGGCATGGGATGGATTTTTTTATCGAGGCGTCTTTCTTGGTACTGAAAACTTCATTTTGAAAAACTGTGAATCTCTAATAATTAAAACTGAGAGGAGGCTGCCAAAATGGAAGGGCTTACTATGTCAACTCTCCTATCGGGGCTGAACCCTCGTTATAAATAACCTTGCAGCATGAATGCTTTGGCACATTTTTATGGCACTGCAGCCTCTGGATTTTATTCTTAAAAAACTACAATCTATTTTTATTGACTTATTTTGGGGGGGGGGGGGGAGCACTGGCTCAAACCTGGTATGTTAAACCTACCTGTTGCTAAAGGAGGACAGGGCCTGATCGCCATTTTGCCTCCTGCCGCTTCGTCGACTGCTGTACACGGACGTCTTGTGGAAGGCCTTGGTCAACTGCCTGCTTTGGCAGTCAGAGAAACTCGGCTACGATCAGGAACTGTTCCTCATTGACACCAAGAAAATTGATATTGCATCAGTCCCCCTGTTCTACAGGAGTATGCTGGAGGCATGGCAGGCAGTTGCCGTGTGCCGTGATAACTGTAGCTATTCCCTTGAAATGTTTTTAAATGAGCCAATCTTTTTAAACCCCATTTTTTAAGGGGTCTGCATTGACTGTACCTTCATGCAAAAGTTTATTGATGTTGGATGCACCAAGGTTAAAGATTTTAGAACCCCTCCTCCTTACAAGTGGAAACCAGCTGCTGACGTTGTTGTGGCCACTGGAGTTAGGTCCATTCGAGTCATTGGGAGGATTTTTTCAGTGATTCTGCGCTTTTTCAAGCAAACCAGGCTAAAATGGGCTCCACAGGTGGAAGCTGGCCCTCTCTTATCCCACCATCCCTTTGCAGAGCTTTTGCTTCATTTTCAAGGTTTCACCTCTTTTCATTTAATGGGAAAATCTTCTGTTTATGGTATGTGTGTTAAACCCCTTGTTCCTGATAGACCCGCAAACCACAAGAGCATTGGAGGAGAATGCTCCAGACTACTCATTCCACTTCAATCAACTGGCTTTCTATGTACAAAGTACCAATCGCCAATCTGAAGACTTGCAGTGGCGACTGGCACATTACATTTTACCCTCCAATGTTTTATCTCACCGTATATATGTTCCGATAACACAGAATCGTGTCCCTTCTGCGGTGCCACAGAAACCATTTTTCACATTTTTATCGATTGCTCTAGGTTGGCACCCCTTTTTACAGTTTTATCACGTGTTATCCGGGGGTGAGGCCCAGATTTTACTCGTGTTTTTATTTTCGGTTTTAGCATCTCCCACCAGTGTAAAGATGAATGCCTTTTAGCCAACTATTTGTCCTCTGAGGCGAAGCTTGCTATATACCTGTCAAGGAAACACAAAATGCAAAATGTTTGTGATTCTGTTTCTGATGTTGTTCACCTTTTTTAAACTTTGGTCCCATCACGCGCACATGTTGAATTTCAATCCAGTGATTGTACACTGTTTTCGCAGCAGTGGTGTGTGAAGGCATCCGTATGTGAACTTGTTGATGGTGTTCTTACATTAAATTTATAATTTACCTTTTTTGGAGTTTGCACAGTCACCTGCCTGTATTTGTTTGATTTCCCTTGTACACAACGATTCCTAGCAATAAAGAGGTACAAAATGTCTCAATCTCTCTTCTCTCTCTCTCTCTCTCTCTCTCTCTCTCTCTCTCTCTCTCTCTCTCTCTCTCTCTCTCTCTCTCTCTTTCTCTCTCTCTCTCTCTCTCTCTCTCTCTCCTCTCTCTCTCTCTCTCTCTCTCTCTCTCTCTCTCTCTCTCTCTCTCTCTCTCTCTCTCTCTCTCCTGCTCCTGGCAAAAGCAAAGCTCCTGGCAAATGCTGATATTTTATGTGATGTGGTAATTGTGTTTCAGGCTCTAATCATGGCAAGGTTACGCTTGGAATTTTCTTTTTGCCAAATGAAAGATGATTTACAAACCTTTGTGGAAAAATGGTGTGCAAAGGGTGGGTTTTGTAAACTTGATCATGGTTTGTTAAGTTTTTTATTTTAGTGCTTGGTGTTTTTATTGTTGTTGTTTGGCTGCACATGTTTTGAATTGTGGTGACTTTATTATTTGCATGACTTGTATGGTTTTCTTACCTTTATAATAAAAGAGCTTCAAAAGTCTCTCTCTCTCTCTCTCTCTCTCTCTCTCTCTCTCTCTCTCTCTCTCTCTCTCTCTCTCTCTCTCTCTTGCTCTTTCTCTTTCTCTTTCTCTTTCTCTTTCTCTTTCTCATCTCTTTCTTTCTCTTTCTCTCTCTCTCTCTCTCTCTCTCTCTCTCTCTATGTGTGTGTCTCTCTCTCTCTCTCACTCTCTCTCTCTCTCTCTCTCGCGCGCCCCCTGCTGGCCTTTCGTGTGTTGGGCGTGGCAAGATGGCGTGCACTGGTGTTCGTGTGCTGTAGCTCCGTGCTTGTGTTGTGTTGTCCCGTCCCCCCCCCCCCCATTCCTTCCATTCCCATCGCGCCTTTGTCGTGTCCCTCTTTACCACCTGTGCCCCTTTCCCTCCCTTGAGACAGAGAGAGTGAGAGAAGAGCCCAAAGGTGAGAGCAGACCCGTTCGGTTCAGTCTACCTGCTCCGTCGGTGCTGTTTACCTTACTCGCGTCGTGTGAACTTTATTATTCATTATTTCATTTCGACTTTATTTATTTTGTGTCCTTTCCGCCTGGTCAAGGTGGAAAGGTGAGACATCGCCGCTATGGCGAGTGTTCGTGCACGGCAGGAAGGGTTTGAAACCCTAACAAGGAAGCATGCTTTCGTGTGTGTCCCTCCCGAAGGTGTTCCTACCGAGGACATTATCCTAGCTGTAGGGAATGTTATCGGCGATGAAAATGTCCGCGCCGCGTCGCGGATGAACCAAAAGTTTGTTGTTTTCGTGTCGGACGAGAAGTTCGTGCATGATGTTGTTAGTACCGGTCTGTCATTGAAAGGTGGGCAGTTCGTCATGGTTTCCCCGATGGACACACCGGCGATTAAAGTTATTATTTCAAATGTCGCTCCGTTTATCACAGATGATAAATTAATGGCTGTTCTGACCCGGTATGGAACTGTTGTTTCCCGAATCTCGATGATTCCCCTGGGATGTCGGGATGAACGAATGAAACATGTTATGAGTTTCCGGAGACAAGTATTCATGGTGCTTCCTGATCGCGGCGACGATACAGGACTAAACATCTCGTTTAAAATTTCGGTAAATGATCGTCAATATCAAATGTATGCTTCGTCAGGCACCTTAACGTGCTTCCTTTGTGGAGCCTTCGGACACGTCAAAAGGTTTTGTCCCAAAGCATCTTGTACGAAGTGCGGCAAATTGGGACACACCAATGTGGGCTGTAAAAAAGAAAACGCCCCGACCGTGCTTCCTCATGCCTCGACCGTGCTTCCTCACGCCTCGACCGTGCTTCCTCACGCCTCGACCGTGCTTCCCCACGCCTCGACCGTGCTTCTTCACGCCTCGACCGTGCTCCCCGACGCTCAAACCGTGCTCCCCGACGCTCAAACCGTGCTTCCTGGCGCTCAAACCGTGCTACCTGAAGCCCCGACCGTGCTTCCCGACGCCCCGACGGTGCTTCCTGATGTCCCAACTGTGCTTCCCGAGGTCCCGACTACGCTTCCCGAAGCCCCAACCGTGCTACCTGAAGCCCCAACCGTGCTACCCGAAGCCCCAACCGTGCTTCCCGAAGCCCCGACTGTGCTTCCCGACGCCACGACTGTGCTTCCCGACGCCCCGACCGTGCTTCCCGACGCCCCGGTGCTACCCAAACCCAGTGAGATGGCACTTGGTGATGCTAGTACTGCTGACGAACCCATGAATGAAGAACTTGTCATACTGACCAAAAAACGGAAAGCACCACTAACAAATAGCCCCGATGGTGCGATAAAGAAGGCTGTCTTGGGCAGAGACACTGTCTCTGCAAAAGAGGGCAAAACGTTTACAGCAAACGAAAATATCGAACGCCAAAGTGGTAAAGAAGATGTTACTGATTTCCCAAGCTCTGAGAATAAAGCCGACATTGATCCGAACAATGCGGCCATTTTTGAGCCTGAACGCGAAGCACCACCGGTCCCCCCTCCAGTAGCTGAGCGGACTGGTGACCAAACAAATTGCTCTGTCTCACAAACAGAAATCGTAACCCCGGCTACGCAGAGATCTGCAGCCATTTGCCAACACACACATAAAGAAAGTAAGCACCAGTCTGCTCGTGAGTGTGTACCAGAGTACCCAACGAAATCTCAGGAGATGCCTCCAGAGGAGCTCGTGAGAGCTGCAAGTAAGGCCCAAGATCCAGGTGGGACATTATCAGACCTGTCAGAGTCTGAGGACGAGGTGGAAGTGACTGAGCTGTCACAGTCATCAGCATCTCAGTCACAGATACCCCCCCAACACATCGTGTCGTTTCTAGCCGAAACATACAGACAGCGTAACATAGTCATTAAAGACCATTTTGACGATTTGGCTGCATTCATCCACACTGCAAAATCCATAATTAAAACGCCTGAACAATTTGACCTGAATAAGTCACAATACCACAGGTTAAGAAAATTCATCACACGTGCAGGTGTAGAGTGTTCCCAGCCACAGGCTGATTTCATCAATACAGGATGAAAACTATAAAACTCGCAACCTTAAATATTAACGGTGGTGGTGCTAGACACCTCCGCCAGGTTCAAGTAAAAAACATATTTCAACGGAAAAAGGTGGATGTGATCTTACTTCAAGAAACTCACATCACACCAAATGTGGAACATAACTGGCATCAACTTTTTAAGAGCCAATGCTATTTCAGCAATTTATCAGCTTCATCTGCTGGAATCGGCTTCTTGCTGAAGCCAGGCCTCGTGTGTGAGTCATGCCATTTTCAGGAGGTAATAAATGGTCGGCTTAGCTCTCTCAAACTAGTAAGCCATAACTTCCATTACACCATTTTTAATGTGTATGCGCCAAGTGATAGCGTAGAGCGTAAGTCCTTCTTCACCGCAATGATAAATCACTTAAGATCAGTTGATTTTGATCATTGTGTGTGTGTCGGAGGTGATTTCAATTGCACCTTCGACCCATCGGTTGACAGAAATTCTGCCGAACCCCATCCTGAGTCCCATGTACACTTATCCAATTTTTTTAGCACAATGGGCCTCGTTGATGTTTGGCGGTTGCACCACCCAAGCACATCCCAGTACACCTGGTGTCGATGCGCCAATAGTCGAGTATCCTTGGCAAGGCTTGACAGATGGTACATCAACGTACCCTTTAAAAATACTGCGGTTTCTTCAAATATATTTCCTTCCGTGTTTTCAGACCATCATATGGTAACCCTAAACCTTTCCTTTCCTCAACCCGCAAGTAGGAGCGCTTATTGGAAGTTTAATGTTAGACTTCTAGAAGATGGTATGTTTAAGGAAGCCTTTCGTGTTTTCTGGGCAAGTCTAGTAGCAAAGAAATCTTCCTTTTCTTCATCCAGCATATGGTGGGATAACATGAAATCTCAAATTCGGGTGTTTTGTCAATGTTTCCAATCACACAGCACAAACGACAAGCACATTACAATGGCCCGGTTGGAATTGGATATTCTACATTTGGAGAATAAATTGGCTCATGAAAACAATGACGCCAATTACCGGTTATTGCTTGTAAAGAAAGCTCTTTTAAGGGAGTTAGTTCAAGAGAAAGCAGCCGGAACATTAATTAGACTTAGAATACAGAATGTAAAGTTATCAGACACCCCAAACAAGTCTTTCTTTCATTTAGAATCCTTAAGCAAGCCATCACGGCTAATCTCTTCTGTTTTGGACTCAAGAGGCAACGTTGTTGTCAACGAGGATGATGTTAGAATAAACATTATTGAATTCTTTACAAAACTTTTTGAGGAGCAGACTGTTTGTAATGATACAATGATGGATTTAACCTCTCACCTCCCCTCCCTAACTGAGGCTCAACGGTTGGAGCTTGACCTACCAATCACCCTCCTTGAGCTAACCTGTGCTCTTGCTGCCATGGATTCAGGGAAAGCTCCGGGTATTGACGGTCTACCTCCCGAATTCTTTCTGACATTTTGGGACCTTTTAGGCCCTGAGTTGCTGAATGTTTTGGACACTTCTATACAGACTGGTATAATGCCGCTGAGTCTAAGAAGAGCCGTAGTGTGCTTGCTCCCGAAAACTGAAGATCCCCGACTTTTGGTGAACTGGCGACCGATCTCCCTGCTGTGCACGGACTACAAGCTTTTTTCAAAAGTACTGGCTAATCGACTAAAAAAGGTTATTGGTGATCTAGTACTGCCAGAACAGAGTTACTGTGTTCCTGGAAGATCCATCCATGATAATATTTCTTTAATCAGAGATCTCATTGATGGTAACCGTGTTAAAGAGGACTTTGGAATGATGTCGCTTGATCTTGAAAAGGCATTTGACAGTATCGACCATAAGTTTATGCATCATGTGTTACAGGCATGCGGCCTCGGAGCAAACTTTCGTTCCTACATTTCCTTGCTATACACGGATGTATTTAGTTTAATTAAGATTAATAATGTGCTGGCTCCCCCCATCAAGGTTCGGAGAGGGGTCCGGCAAGGGTGCCCAGTCTCTGGTTTATTGTTTGCTCTTTCCTTAGAGCCTCTTCTCAATCTACTGAGAAAGAAGATTTCTGGAATAGCACTCACTCCCATGAGTGCACCGCTAACCCTATGTGCTTATGCGGATGACGTCTGCATCTTTGTAAAAGATAAGGATGATATCGATATCGTTGTTGAGTGCCTGTCAAAGTTTCACGCTGCCTCCTCTTTAAAAATCAATTGGAACAAGAGCAAGACGTTATGGATACCCTCCCTTTATCGCAACCTTCTTCAGCCTGTACCACAGCCGCCCCCATCCCTCCCCGCAGGGTTGCTGTGGGGAAGTGAGGGAATTAAGTACTTGGGCATATTCCTTGGTTCCCCACAGTATGCTCAAAGAAATTGGGACGGGGTAATTGAGCAAGTGGGAGAAAGATTGAACCGATGGAAAAGGGTTTTACCTCATTTGTCCTTCAAGGGCCGTGTGCTAGTGATCAACAACTTAGTTGCCACAATGTTGTGGCATAAGTTCATCTGCCTGCAACCGCCGGAGGCCCTACTCAAAGCACTCCAGGGCAAACTGGTGGACTTCTTCTGGGGAGGCTACCACTGGCTACGACCCGATGTGATATGTCGCCCCTCGGCTGAGGGTGGCCACAACCTCGTCGACATCAAAGCCCGCCTAATGGCCTTCCGGCTGCGGTCCATTCAACGTCTCCTCTACATGGAACATCTGCCAGGCCGGCTCCCTGCACGCCTTGTACTGCAGCGAGCGGGTAGGCTCGGGTACGGGTTTGAACTCTTTCAAATGAACCTCCAGCATGTCGACATATCGGTTCTCCCTGCTTTTTACCAAAGCCTCTTAAATGCCTGGCAGAGCCTTTCTGTGAGTCGTCAGGCGGACACATATGTAACGAAAATGCTGGCACACGAGCCTTTGTTCTATAACCCTCTCTTTCCCGACATTCCAAAGAGTCGAGATTTTTGCCAACACTTTATAGCAGCTGGTATTGTGAAGGTGCGGCATCTCCGACATGACTCAGGGTATGGTTGGAAATCCGTAAGTGAAATCGCCGACCTGACAGGGATTTGGTCCCATAGGATGATTGCAAAAATTTTGAGGAAAATGATTCAGTTGGGACGGCAACTTGGCCTAACTTGGACTCGAGGTACAGAAGAAGATCCAAATGAGCCGACAGTGCCTAAATTAATTGTTGAACCCATTCAAAACGATTTGCCCCCTGTTAGCGATGGGTCAAAGCTTTTCCAGACAATGGACAGCAAGGGCATCTACAAGATGTGCCTCAAGCTGTTAAATGGGAACCCGTCGCTAAATGGAGTTACCCGATGGAAAGGATTGTTACCCGGAGGACCCCCCTCCGAACCTATCTGGGAAGCCATGTACAGTGAGCCCACATCCAAAAGAACAGGTGATCTCCAGTGGCGTTTGGCCCACTGGATTGTTCCCTCCAACATGTTTATTAGACATTTTTCTCCTGTATCTGTTTGTTGTCCCTTCTGTGCAGTCAATGAAGATTTGTTTCATGCATTCATAGACTGTGTACGATTATTTCCTTTGTTTCATTGGTTGAATTATATTGCACACAAAATGCATATTACTTTTTCTTTGAGAAATTTCATCTTTTGTTTTGCCCCTAAACAAGATCCTGTATCTAAACTGTTTAGTTTCCTAATAGCAACTGCGAAACTTGCTGTTTATTTAACAAGAAAAGATAAACTATCTGGCAAACCGACAGAGCACTGCAATATCATGTTGTCTTTTAATGCATTGGTCTCAGCAAGATTGAAACTTGAGTTTACCTTTTCCAACGTGACCGGAAATCTTCAAAACTTTATTGATACTTGGTGTGTCGGTGGTTTTTGTGGAGTTGAAGAAAACGAATTGAAAATACTGTTATGAGATACTGATTATGTTTCTTATTTGATGATCATTTGGTGGTTCTTCTTTTTGTTGGCAGTATTGATTTGATTGTAAAACACGTATATTGTTACTTTTTATATTTTTATAATAAAAAGACTCAAAAGTCAAGTCTCTCTCTCTCTCTCTCTTGCTCTTTCTCTTGCTCTTTCTCTTTCTCTTTCTCTTTCTCTTTCTCTTTCTCATCTCTTTCTCTCTCTTTCTCTTTCTCTCTCTCTCTCATCTTTTTCTCATCTCTCTCATCTCATCTCTCTCATCTCATCTCTTTTCCCTTTTTCAACCCGTGAACACTTAACCCTCTTCCTTCACCTTTTTCCTATAATTGCAATTATAGCTTATCCTAATATAATTATTAATATCTTCTGTTAATGTAATTCAACAAGAATATCAGAATGTGATCCTGAAAATAAGTACTCACTTCATTAACCAGGGATGATACTTCAGGAATTGCTAATTCTTGTTTCTGTGACTAAGCCCTCAGCATCTTTATGTTTCTAAAGGAAATAGCTATCCGATGATTTTAGGTGTCAACATTTTCTGGTGCAAATCCAGATAGAAACTATAACTTATAATATCACCTCCTTAATAACCAATTTTTGTTTAATCACTACTATTCTGTCATTGACACTTTCATTTAAACAAAATTCTGATAATAACCAAATCACCAAATACATACGTAATGCATTTATTATCAGTCTTCTCCCACTAATCATCTATATTGACATCATCATCTCAGATCATCTCTCATCATCTCTCTCTCTTCTCTCTTTCTCTCTCTCTCTCTCTCTCTCTCTCTCTCTCCTCTCTCGCGCCCCCTGCTGGCCGTTCGTGTGTTGGGCGTGGCAAGATGGCGTGCACTGGTGTTCGTGTGCTGTAGCTCCGTGCTTGTGTTGTGTTGTCCCCCCCCCCCCCCCCCCCCCATTCCTTCCTTTCCTATCGCGCCTTTGTCGTGTCCTTCTTTACCACCTGTACCCCTTTCCCCCCCTTGAGACAGAGAGGGTGAGAGAAGAGCCCAAAGGTGAGAGCAGACCCGTTCGGTTCAGTTTACCTGCTCCGTCGGTGCTGTTTACCTTACTCGCGTCGTGTGAACTTTATTATTCATTATTTCATTTCGACTTTATTTATTTTGTGTCCTTTCCGCCTGGTCAAGGTGGAAAGGTGAGACATCGCCGTTATGGCGAGTGTTCGTGCACGGCAGGAAGGGTTTGAAACCCTAACAAGGAAGCATGCTTTCGTGTGTGTCCCTCCCGAAGGTGTTCCTACCGAGGACATTATCCTAGCTGTAGGGAATGTTATCGGCGATGAAAATGTCCGCGCCGCGTCGCGGATGAACCAAAAGTTTGTTGTTTTCGTGTCGGACGAGAAGTTCGTGCATGATGTTGTTAGTACCGGTCTGTCATTGAAAGGTGGGCAGTTCGTCATGGTTTCCCCGATGGACACACCGGCGATTAAAGTTATTATTTCAAATGTCGCTCCGTTTATCACAGATGATAAATTAATGGCTGTTCTGACCCGGTATGGAACTGTTGTTTCCCGAATCTCGATGATTCCCCTGGGATGTCGGGATGAACGAATGAAACATGTTATGAGTTTCCGGAGACAAGTATTCATGGTGCTTCCTGATCGCGGCGACGATACAGGACTAAACATCTCGTTTAAAATTTCGGTAAATGATCGTCAATATCAAATGTACGCTTCGTCAGGCACCTTAACGTGCTTCCTTTGTGGAGCCTTCGGACACGTTAAAAGGTTTTGTCCCAAAGCATCTTGTACGAAGTGCGGCAAATTGGGACACACCAATGTGGGCTGTAAAAAAGAAAACGCCCCGACCGTGCTTCCTCATGCCTCGACCGTGCTTCCTCACGCCTCGACCGTGCTTCCTCACGCCTCGACCGTGCTTCCCCACGCCTCGACCGTGCTTCCTCACGCCTCGACCGTGCTCCCCGACGCTCAAACCGTGCTCCCCGACGCTCAAACCGTGCTTCCTGGCGCTCAAACCGTGCTACCTGAAGCCCCGACCGTGCTTCCCGACGCCCCGACTGTGCTTCCTGATGTCCCAACTGTGCTTCCCGAGGTCCCGACTACGCTTCCCGAAGCCCCAACCGTGCTACCCGAAGCCCCCAACCGTGCTTCCCGAAGCCCCGACTGTGCTTCCCGACGCCACGACTGTGCTTCCCGACGCCCCGACCGTGCTTCCCGACGCCCCGGTGCTACCCAAACCCAGTGAGATGGCACTTGGTGATGCTAGTACTGCTGACGAACCCATGAATGAAGAACTTGTCATACTGACCAAAAAACGGAAAGCACCACTAACAAATAGCCCCGATGGTGCGATAAAGAAGGCTGTCTTGGGCAGAGACACTGTCTCTGCAAAAGAGGGCAAAACGTTTACAGCAAACGAAAATATCGAACGCCAAAGTGGTAAAGAAGATGTTACTGATTTCCCAAGCTCTGAGAATAAAGCCGACATTGATCCGAACAATGCGGCCATTTTTGAGCCTGAACGCGAAGCCCCACCGGTCCCCCCTCCAGTAGCTGAGCGGACTGGTGACCAAACAAATTGCTCTGTCTCACAAACAGAAATCGTAACCCCGGCTACGCAGAGATCTGCAGCCATTTGCCAAAGCACACATAAAGAAAGTAAGCACCAGTCTGCTCGTGAGTGTGCACCAGAGTACCCAACGAAATCTCAGGAGATGCCTCAAGAGGAGCTCGTGAGAGCTGCAAGTAAGGCCCAAGATCCAGGTGGGACATTATCAGACCTGTCAGAGTCTGAGGACGAGGTGGAAGTGACTGAGCTGTCACAGTCATCAGCATCTCAGTCACAGATACCCCCCCCAACACATCGTGTCGTTTCTAGCCGAAACGTACAGACAGCGTAACATAGTCATTAAAGACCATTTTGACGATTTGGCTGCATTCATCCACACTGCAAAATCCATAATTAAAACGCCTGAACAATTCGACCTGAATAAGTCACAATACCACAGGTTAAGAAAATTCATCACACGTGCAGGTGTAGAGTGTTCCCAGCCACAGGCTGATTTCATCAATACAGGATGAAAACTATAAAACTCGCAACCTTAAATATTAACGGTGGTGGTGCTAGACACCTCCGCCAGATCCAAGTAAAAAACATATTTCAACGGAAAAAGGTGGATGTGATCTTACTTCAAGAAACTCACATCACACCAAATGTGGAACATAACTGGCATCAACTTTTTAAGAGCCAATGCTATTTCAGCAATTTATCAGCTTCATCTGCTGGAATCGGCTTCTTGCTGAAGCCAGGCCTCGTGTGTGAGTCATGCCATTTTCAGGAGGTAATAAATGGTCGGCTTAGCTCTCTCAAACTAGTAAGCCATAACTTCCATTACACTATTTTTAATGTGTATGCGCCAAGTGATAGCATAGAGCGTAAGTCCTTCTTCACCGCAATGATAAATCACTTAAGATCAGTTGATTTTGATCATTGTGTGTGTGTCGGAGGTGATTTCAATTGCACCTTCGACCCATCGGTTGACAGAAATTCTGCCGAACCCCATCCTGAGTCCCATGTACACTTATCCAATTTTTTTAGCACAATGGGCCTCGTTGATGTTTGGCGGTTGCACCACCCAAGCACATCCCAGTACACCTGGTGTCGATGCGCCAATAGTCGAGTATCCTTGGCAAGGCTTGACAGATGGTACATCAACGTACCCTTTAAAAATACTGCGGTTTCTTCAAATATTTTTCCTTCCGTGTTTTCAGACCATCATATGGTAACCCTAAACCTTTCCTTTCCTCAACCCGCAAGTAGGAGCGCTTATTGGAAGTTTAATGTTAGACTTCTAGAAGATGGTATGTTTAAGGAAGCCTTTCGTGTTTTCTGGGCAAGTCTAGTAGCAAAGAAATCTTCCTTTTCTTCATCCAGCATATGGTGGGATAACATGAAATCTCAAATTCGGGTTTTTTGTCAATGTTTCCAATCACACAGCACAAACGACAAGCACATTACAATGGCCCGGTTGGAATTGGATATTCTACATTTGGAGAATAAATTGGCTCATGAAAACAATGACGCCAATTACCGGTTATTGCTTGTAAAGAAAGCTCTTTTAAGGGAGTTAGTTCAAGAGAAAGCAGCCGGAACATTAATTAGACTTAGAATACAGAATGTAAAGTTATCAGACACCCCAAACAAGTCTTTCTTTCATTTAGAATCCTTAAGCAAGCCATCACGGCTAATCTCTTCTGTTTTGGACTCAAGAGGCAACGTTGTTGTCAACGAAGATGATGTTAGAATAAACATTATTGAATTCTTTACAAAACTTTTTGAGGAGCAGACTGTTTGTAATGATACAATGATGGATTTAACCTCTCACCTCCCCTCCCTAACTGAGGCTCAACGGTTGGAGCTTGACCTACCAATCACCCTCCTTGAGCTAACCTGTGCTCTTGCTGCCATGGATTCAGGGAAAGCTCCGGGTATTGACGGTCTACCTCCCGAATTCTTTCTGACATTTTGGGACCTTTTAGGCCCTGAGTTGCTGAATGTTTTGGACACTTCTATACAGACTGGTATAATGCCGCTGAGTCTAAGAAGAGCCGTAGTGTGCTTGCTCCCGAAAACTGAAGATCCCCGACTTTTGGCGAACTGGCGACCGATCTCCCTGCTGTGCACGGACTACAAGCTTTTTTCAAAAGTACTAGCTAATCGACTAAAAAAGGTTATTGGTGATCTAGTACTGCCAGAACAGAGTTACTGTGTTCCTGGAAGATCCATCCATGATAATATTTCTTTAATCAGAGATCTCATTGATGGTAACCGTGTTAAAGAAGACTTTGGAATGATGTCGCTTGATCTTGAAAAGGCATTTGACAGTATCGACCATAAGTTTATGCATCATGTGTTACAGGCATGCGGCCTCGGAGCAAACTTTCGTTCCTACATTTCCTTGCTATACACGGATGTATTTAGTTTAATTAAGATTAATAATGTGCTGGCTCCCCCCATCAAGGTTCGGAGAGGGGTCCGGCAAGGGTGCCCAGTCTCTGGTTTATTGTTTGCTCTTTCTTTAGAGCCTCTTCTCAATCTACTGAGAAAGAAGATTTCTGGAATAGCACTCACTCCCATGAGTGCACCGCTAACCCTATGTGCTTATGCGGATGACGTCTGCATCTTTGTAAAAGATAAGGATGATATCGATATCGTTATTGAGTGCCTGTCAAAGTTTCACGCTGCCTCCTCTTTAAAAATCAATTGGAACAAGAGCAAGACGTTATGGATACCCTCCCTTTATCGCAACCTTCTTCAGCCTGTACCACAGCCGCCCCCATCCCTCCCCGCAGGGTTGCTGTGGGGAAGTGAGGGAATTAAGTACTTGGGCATATTCCTTGGTTCCCCACAGTATGCTCAAAGAAATTGGGACGGGGTAATTGAGCAAGTGGGAGAAAGATTGAACCGATGGAAAAGGGTTTTACCTCATTTGTCCTTCAAGGGCCGTGTGCTAGTGATCAACAACTTAGTTGCCACAATGTTGTGGCATAGGTTCATCTGCCTGCAACCGCCGGAGGCCCTACTCAAAGCACTCCAGGGCAAACTGGTGGACTTCTTCTGGGGAGGCTACCACTGGCTACGACCCGATGTGATATGTCGCCCCTCGGCTGAGGGTGGCCACAACCTCGTCGACATCAAAGCCCGCCTAATGGCCTTCCGGCTGCGGTCCATTCAACGTCTCCTCTACATGGAACATCTGCCAGGCCGGCTCCCTGCACGCCTTGTACTGCAGCGAGCGGGTAGGCTCGGGTACGGGTTTGAACTCTTTCAAATGAACCTCCAGCATGTCGACATATCGGTTCTCCCTGCTTTTTACCAAAGCCTCTTAAATGCCTGGCAGAGCCTTTCTGTGAGTCGTCAGGCGGACACATATGTAACGAAAATGCTGGCACACGAGCCTTTGTTCTATAACCCTCTTTTTCCCGACATTCCAAAGAGTCGAGATTTTTGCCAACACTTTATAGCAGCTGGTATTGTGAAGGTGCGGCATCTCCGACATGACTCAGGGTATGGTTGGAAATCCGTAAGTGAAATCGCCGACCTGACAGGGATTTGGTCCCATAGGATGATTGCATAAATTTTGAGGAAAATGATTCAGTTGGGACGGCAACTTGGCCTAACTTGGACTCGAGGTACAGAAGAAGATCTAAATGAGCCGATAGTGCCTAAATTAATTGTTGAACCCATTCAAAACGATTTGCCCCCTGTTAGCGATGGGTCAAAGCTTTTCCAGACAATGGACAGCAAGGGCATCTACAAGATGTGCCTCAAGCTGTTAAATGGGAACCCTTCGTTAAATGGAGTTACCCGATGGAAAGGATTGTTACCCGGAGGACCCCCCTCCGAACCTATCTGGGAAGCCATGTACAGTGAGCCCACATCCAAAAGAACAGGTGATCTCCAGTGGCGTTTGGCCCACTGGATTGTTCCCTCTAACACGTTTATTAGACATTTTTCTCCTGTATCTGTTTGTTGTCCCTTCTGTACAGTCAATGAGGACTTGTTTCACGCATTCATAGACTGTATCCGATTATTTCCTTTGTTTCATTGGTTGAATTACATTGCACATGAAATGCATGTTACTTTTTCTTTGAGAAGTTTCGTCTTTGGTTTTGCCCCTAAACAGAATCCTGCATCTAAACTGTTTAGTTTCCTAATAGCAACTGCGAAGCTTGCTGTTTATTTAACAAGAAAAGACAAACTATCTGGCAAACCGATAGAGCACTGCAATATCATGTTGTGTTTGAATGCATTAATCTCAGCAAGATTGAAACTGGAATTTACCCTGTCCAACGAGTCCGGAAATTTTCATAACTTTGTTGATACTTGGTGTGTTGGTGGGTTTTGTGAGGTTAAAGAAAATGAATTTAGAATACTGTTGTGAAATACTGATTGTTTTTATTTGATGATCATTGGGTGCTTCTTCTTTCTCTTTTTTTCTTTTTGTTGGCATTATTGATTTTATTGCAAAACGTGTATATTGTTACTTTTATATTTTTGTAATAAAAGGACTAAAAAGTCAAAGTCTCTCTCTCTCTCTCTCTCTCTCTCTCTCTCTCTCTCTCTCTCTCTCTCTCTCTTTCTCTTTCTCTTTCTCTTTCTCTTTCTCTTTCTCTTTCTCTTTCTCTTTCTCTTTCTCTTTCTCTCTCTCTCTGGATGGTTGTGAGTCGTGCGTGGGTGTGGTAATCATGGCGGCTGTGGGTGTTGAGCTGTGAGTACGGTGCCGTGTTGGTGGTCTTTCCTATCCTCCTTTCACTCCATTTGAGTCCTTGTACGAGTTTGTGAAGTTTCTCCGTGTTTCCCTTCTGCTCTTGAGACAAGAGAGGGAGAGAGAGACAGCACGGTAACGGTTAGCCACCTGTATTAATTTATAACGTGGGTTGGTTATATCGTGCCGATTATTTATTTATTTATTTACTTATTTAACTAATTTTGATTTGTTTGGTTAGTTTATTGCATTGTTACTGCTCAGTTTGTTTAGTTGATTGCCGATAAATGGCTAATAGGAATAGTCAAAGGACTGCTGATCGTGTTAGTGATGAGGTGTTATCGCGTAAGCACGGGCTGTGCCTTGTTCCGCCGGAAGACGTGCAAATGGACGATGTTCTACTTGCAATCGGGGATTTGATCGGGGTAAATAACATTCGTGCTGCGTCTCGAATGAACCACAAAGTGGTGGTTTTCGTGTCACAAGTTAGCCTTGCAGACATCGTGGTGCAAAACGGGTTAACGTTGGGGAACGACCAATTTGTTCCGGTATCGTCCATGGACACGCTGGCGGTTAAAGTTATTTTAAGTAACGTTCCGCCCTTTCTGAGGAATGAAGAAATCCTACGTAAATTAGGGGAGCATGGGACTGTCGTCTCACGAATTATCACGGTCCCCCTGCGAACCAGGAACGGAAGGCTGAAGCATGTAGAGTCGTTTAGACGTTTTTGTTTCGTCGTACTAAAGGATGAGGCAAAACAGCTGAACATATCGATAAATTTTAAAATAGGAGATCATGATTACCGGATCTTTGCAGCTACTGAGACCTTGATTTGCTATACATGTGGGGCATACGGACACACTCGGCAGTATTGTCCTGATGTGAGGAAGAGTTATGCCACAGCAGCTGGGGCAGCCCCCCCCCCCCCACCCCACCCCCCCACCTGTAAATGACTTGAACGACCCTGTAGATGAGCCAGGTGTCGAAAAAAGGTCAACACCGGAATACGAGGGTGCGGGTGACAGTGGTGCTGGTGGAGAAGCCCATACGGTAGTGGAGCAACCATATGTGGAGGAGAGGCTGCAACCTCAAGAACAAAGGGACTTCGAGGAGGTGAAGCTGATGGAGACCGAGTCGAGGAGAAACTTGAAACGCTCTCTTGCGAGCGATGAGAATGGAGGAAAAGGAAACAAAATGGTTCTCGAGCAGGAAGATGGTAATACAGACCAACCTGATGACCATGAGCAAAATGGTAATGCAATAGGTAGAGATGGGAATCTGCCCATTTCACAGGATGAAGATAATCGAAGCATTACCGAGCGTGTTACCGTGTGTGATGGTGGACACCCTGCACCATGCGACGAGCAGTTAAGGACCCCCATCTCAACGGAAGATGATGAGAAAGAGATTGATAAGTCGGTGGCAGACAACAACGATGGGGTAGTTGGTGCCATGCAGACGCAACAAAAATACCATGGTGACAATGACACAGATGAGGTGCCAGTACCTGACACACCACTGGGTGAGAGTGGGGTCGAGGCTGATGAGGAAGGATACAGTCTTGCTGCCCTGAGTGAGTCTCAGAAGGAGCAGGTGAGGCAAGCAGAGGTGACAAAAGGGAAGGTCATCGATTTCTTAAACGTAACGTTTAGACAACGTCACGTTGTAATTAGAGATCACTTCCCTGATGTCCAAGCTTTCATTAAGGTTTCGAAACCTCTTTTACAGAAAAATGACCCCATGCTCTCAGAGCCTCAATTTCAACGTCTTCGTAAAGCAGTAACAAAGGCGAACAAAGAATTGCAGGCAGACGGTGAGCTACCACCTTAGAATGACAACGCGAGAAATACATATTGCCTCCCTGAACATCAATGGGGGATGTGCCCCCTTACGGAAAATTCAAGCAATCCAGGCAATGGAGAGGGTAAAAGCAGATGTCATTCTATTGCAAGAGACCCATGCCACAAACAATTTGGCAGCTGAATGGTGCAAACTTTTTAAAGGGCAATGGTGGCTGAGTGGGGTTTCCACACCCAAGGCTGGTGTTGCCATCGCCTTAAGTCCCAGGCTTCCCACTCAGAGTGTTATTTATAGGGAGGTCTATAAGGCACATTTGATAGCGGTGGAGTTCTACTGCAATACACAAAAGCTTATTATAGTAAATGTGTATGCACCAAGCGAACCTATAGAAAGAAGAACATTCTTTTCCACACTGCGGGACTTTGTAGAGGGACTGGATCCAGCTGCTCTCACCTGTATCGCAGGGGACTTTAACTGTACAATTGATCCTTCAGTTGACAGGAATGGACATGAACCCCACGGCGCTTCTGCAAAGGTGTTAGCGAGCCTCATCAAGAACTATTGCTTTGAGGATGTGTGGAGGTTGCAGCATCCAACTTCACGGGCCTACACATGGTGCAGATGTCATGATGGCGTCATATCATGGGCAAGGCTGGACAGGATCTATATCAATAAGCCAATGCTGAATGTGGTGTCCACTACCCAAATACTCCCAACAGGGTTTTCAGATCATAATTTAGTGGCAATGTCCTTTAAATTACCCCTGACATCAGGAGGTAGCGCATACTGGTCACTCAATACTCGGTTGTTAAGTGATAAGAAATTTAAAGATGCCTTCCGAACCGTGTGGGGGAAAATCCGGTCATCTAAGCTTGAGCATGCCAACCTTCGCATATGGTGGGACCTTGCAAAGTGTCAAGTTAAAACGTTTTGTCAACAGTATAGTCTGTTTACTACTAAAATGCAAAGTCTCTCAATTGACTCATTAAAGGCCGAAATTGCAGAATTGGAACAGAATCGTAATGGGGCTGGGAAAGATTTTGGATATGATCAGTTGCTATGGACAAAAAGGTCATTACTGACCGAAATGGTGAGGCAGCGGGCAATGGGTACCTTGGTGCGTATGAGGATGAGTTACTTGACTTTGGATATGCCAAATAAGGACTTCTTTAGCTTGGAGAATTCGGTGAAAAACTCGCAGCAAATTCATAAGCTTTGTACTGCTAATGGGTCAACGGTTACCTCCCAACTGGAGATTAAAGCGGCCTTGAAAGCATTTTACTCTGACCTGTATTCTGCCCAGAGTATCAACAGTGAGGCGATACAGGAGCTGATTGCTGGGCTCCCAGAAGTCGAGGAGGACAAGCAGCACACACTGGAATCGTCAATTTCACCTGATGAACTTGAAGCAGCCATGCGAGGCTTGAAAGATGGTAAAGCCTCGGGGATTGATGGGCTGCCTGGAGAGTTTTATAAGACATTTTGGAATCTTGTGGGACCGGATCTGCTTGAAGTCCTTGACGAAAGCCTTCGTGCTGGAGAACTTCCTCTGTCCTGTAGAAGGGCGGTCGTATGCCTTTTGCCGAAGCCTGGGAACATTCAACTCATTGAGAACTGGCGACCTGTTTCCTTACTGTGTACTGACTACAAAATCTTGTCTAAAGTATTAGCGAATCGGCTGAAAGAGGTGGTCAGCTCTGTCATACAGCCGGATCAAACCTACTGTGTTCCTGGACGGTCCATGCATGATAACCTGTTTCTGGTAAGAGATATTATTTCCTGTAAAGAGTATGTGCCTGCCAGTTTTGGGTTATTGTTTCTGGATCAAACAAAGGCTTTTGATCGTGTTGATCATGCATACTTGTTTTCGGTTCTTAAGGGGATGGGTTTTGGTGAAACCTTCACAGCATATGTTAAACTGTTATATACAAACACTTTCTGTATGTTGAAAGTAAATAATAACTTATGCTCCCCCTTTCCCTTTCGACGGGGTATCCGCCAAGGCTGTCCTCTCTCGGGACTGTTGTACACAATTGCCCTTGAACCACTTTTGGCATCCTTCAGGAAACGATTGCCTCAGGATATGGGGGTAGAGGGGTTAAAATTTGTCGTAACAGCTTATGCTGATGATGTTTGTGTTTTACTTAAAGGCCCGGGCAGTGTAGCCGCAGTACAGCAGTGCTTAAAAGACTTCTCTGCAGCCTCTTCTGGTGAAGTAAACTGGAGTAAAAGTGTAGCCTTGTGGTGTAGTTCAGGTAACCCCTCAGTCATATCACCACCATCACTCCCACAAAATCTGGTATGGAAAACAGACGGGGTCAAATATCTTGGAGTTTATCTTGGAAACCATGAAATGGAAATGAGGAATTGGGAAGGAGGTGTGGAACAAATCACATATCGTTTAAAATCATGGAAAGGACTACTGCGGTCTCTTTCATACAGAGGCCGCGCTCTTGTCATCAACAACCTGATTGCAGCGAGATTGTGGCATAAAGTCATTACCCTGCAGCCACCCAAGGAGCTGATCCCTGCCATCCAGAGGAAGTTGATAGACTTTTTTTGGAGCGGCTACCACTGGCTGCGGCCCAATATACTGTACCACCCTCGGAAGGAGGGGGGCCAAGGAGTCATTGATGTCTCTGGGCGGCTTATGGCCTTTCGCCTGCAGTCTGTGCAGAGACTACTGTATGCGGAGGAGCTGCCCTGGCGCCCATTTGCACATTTTCTATTACAACAGGCTGGTGGAATGAACTATGATCGGCACCTTCTCTTGATGGACCTTGATTGTGTCAGTAGTGCTTCACTTCCCGCTTTTTATCGGAGTTTGCTGGATGCATGGAAAGGCCTTGAGGTTAAACGTTGTCTTGAGGCATATAATTGTCGTAATTTCCTCCAAGAGCCTCTGTTCTATAACAGCTTTTTCCCATGTATTCCTCGTAGCCATGCTTTAATTCAAAAATTCATTAAAGGAGGCGTAAGCAAAGTGAGTGATCTAAGGGATGCATCTGGAACCAAGTGGAGGTCTGCTGGGGTGGTGGCGACAGGTGTTTGTGTAGCATCTGTTCGAGTTGTTCAACAAATCAAACAGGTAGTCGTAAAAAAATTCAGGCAGCTAAACATTGGCTGGGAAGGTGCCGGAATTGTCGAAGATCTTCGACTATCTTTCCCCGAAATCAAGGTGCTGCCCTCTGTCCAGTCCAATGATGATGGGTTTCCCCCCCCCTTTCACTTAGTAACTAAGGCTGGTGTCCTTAAACTCGTGAGGGGGAAAGAAGTCTCATCCCTGTCTGGAGCGATGCGTGTGGCCTTGTGGTCAGAACGGTTAGGGCCGGGGTTTCCCTCTACTCCACTGTGGCATAATATGTTTGTTCCACCCATCTATGGGTTCTTAGCGGATATCCAATGGAGGCTAACACATTGGGCTCTCCCCTCAAACACTTTTATCCACCATCTTAATGCCTCGGTGCCTGTAAATTGTCCCTTCTGCGAACAGGAGGAGGATCTTTTTCATGCATATGTCCAGTGCAGGAGGTTAGCACCTCTACTTTCTGTGATTGCACACCTTTCTTATAAATTATCCTTCACTTTTACCGTGCATATGTTTATTTTTGGTGTACCCTTTACCTCCGCTTGTAAAAATGCTGGTGCCTTGATGAATTTCCTGATTGCCATTGCAAAATATGCAATTTATAAGTCAAGGAAAATTAAGATTGACAAATGTTATGGCGATGACGCCATTCCAATATTTAAAGGGCTGGTGTCAGCAAGATTAAGGCTGGAATTTGAACACCATATGAGTAACGGGAATATTGAATTTTTTGAATGGAAATGGTGCACTCACGAGGCCTTGTGTGTGGTTCAGGACTCGAAACTCGTTATGATGTTTTAAGAATTGCATCAAGAATGTGATGCTTTGGTGTTGTTGTACCTTTTTTTTCTCTGCTCCTGCTTGTAAATACCCTTGCGGTATAGGTTGACATCCTTGTGCATTTTGTGGAAATAAACGGTGTTCAAATTCAATTCTCTCTCTCTCTCTCTCTCTCTCTCTCTCTCTCTCTCTCTCGCCCCCTGCTGGCCGTTTGTGGTGGGTGTGGCGTCATGGCGGCTGTGAGCAACTGCTCCGTGGTGTAGTGAGTTCTTTGTGAGTTTTTCTCCTCTCCTGCCCTCCCCTGCCCCCCCTCCCTCTCCTTTTCCATCCGTTGTGCTTCGGCATCGTGTTTCCATCCGTTCTGTACCCTTGTCTTCAAGAGAGAGAGGATTGAGAGCGAGCCCATTTTGGGTGCGGCCTACTGGCTTTGACGACGCTTTGTAAGCCTTTTCTTGCGCTTATAATGCACGTTTATTATTTACTTTAGTTTGATTATTTAGGTTTGACACCTTCTTGTCCGGTTCGGACAAGGGGGGGGGGGGGGGGGGGATTTCGCCGGTATGGCGAATACACGCTCTCGTTGCGAGGCGTTCGAGAAATTGACACGTAAGCATGCATTCGCATGTGTTCCGCCCGAAGGAGCTCCTACTGAGGACATTATCCTTGCCGTGGGATCCATCATAGGAGACGGTAATGTTCGTGCGGCGTCACGAATGAACCAAAAATTTGTTGTCTTCGTGTCAGAAGAAAAACTCGTCCATGACGTCGTTAGTACCGGTCTAACCATAAAAGGGGGCCATTACATTACGGTATCCCCTATGGATACGCCGGCGACCAAGATAACGGTATCCAACGTCCCACCATTTGTGCCAGGCGAGAAACTCCTATCTGTTCTGTCTCGTTATGGAAAAATTGTTTCCCGAATCTCAATGATCCCGCTCGGGTGTCGCAGTGATCGTGTTAAACACGTGATGAGCTTTAGGAGGCAGGTGTACATGATCCTCCCGGATCGCGGAGCCGATACAGGTTTAAATATATCCTTTAAAGTATCGTTGGATGATCGAGAATACCACATGTATGCTTCCTCAGCCTCCTTAACTTGCTTTAATTGTGGAGAATTCGGACACGTTAAAAGATTCTGTCCTAGGGCCGCTTGTCCGAAGTGTGGTGAACCGGGACATAACGAAAGGGCTTGCAAAAAGGCCAATCCCTCCACCGCGCCTTGTGACACCCCGACCATGCTCGCTGACACCCGGACCGTATCTCCTGTTACCCCTACCGTACCTTCCGTCACCCGGACCGTATCTCCTGTCACCCCTACCGTACCTTCCGTCACCCGGACCGTACCCTCTGACACCCCGACCGCACCTTCGGACGCCCGGACCGTACCTTCTGACACCCTGACCGTACCTTCTGACACCCCGACCGTACCTTCCGTCACCCGGACCGTACCCTCTGACACCCCGACCGCACCTTCGGACGCCCGGACCGTACCTTCTGACACCCTGACCGTACCTTCTGACACCCCGACCGTACCTTCTGACACCCCGACCGTACCTTCTGACACCCCGACCGTACCTTCTGACACCCCGACCGTACCTTCTGACACCCCGACTGAGTCGTCTGTCACACCGGTGCTTTTCGATTCCAATGTGACGACACCCACCGATGCGACTGACACAACTAGCATTGCCCCCTTTCCCGAACCCATGAACGAAGAATCCACAGTGTTTTCTAAAAAGCGAAGAGCACCAGCGCCAAGCAGTTTCGCTGGTGCTGCAAAGAAGGCGGTCATGGGCGGCACCATTTCCGGCGCACACGTGTCCGAGTGCCCCTCTGACATTCCCTCACTAACTGAGAACATGGATACCGTTGCCAATGACACCAGTGAGTCTCATTATGTAAATGAGCCAAAAAATAAAATTTGTACCTCTCACCTGGAAGTTTCCGAGTGCGAAACCTCCAGTGAAAGTATTACCATTTCCGAGCTGGGAAATGGTTTTCCGCCTGCCCCCCCTTTAAATACCGAGCAGACTAAGGATTCAATAAACGCTCCCACTGTACAAACGGGGCCAGCAAATCTGAGTTTGCCGGGATCTCAAACCCAAGCTCCGACCCCAGAAACAAATATCCACCAAAGTGTTAACGAGTGCCCTCGGGAACACCCTGAGAAACTTGTGAAGGTGCCCCCAGACAAGACCGCGGGGGCAGCGGGTAATACCCCAGATCCCGACGACATGTTATCTGACGTGTCTGAGTCCGAAGATGACATTGAGGCAACCGCGCTGTCA
Source organism: Myxine glutinosa (assembly GCF_964187855.1). NCBI lineage: Eukaryota > Metazoa > Chordata > Myxini > Myxiniformes > Myxinidae > Myxine > Myxine glutinosa. The sequence goes on along the minus strand of NW_027617280.1, from coordinate 4,201 downwards.
CAAACAATGACAGGTCACTCGCAGGTATCCCCTCAACTCGTTCTTACCTTCCTTAACGAAACGTATCGTCACCGCAACATTGTCATTAAAGACAATTTCCCTGACTTGGCTGCATTTATGTGCACCGCAAAGTCAATAATCAAAGCGCGTGAGGATTTTGACCTGACGAAATCTCAACTCCACAGGTTAAGAAAGTTTCTTACCCGAGCAGGTGCAGAGTGTTCCCAAGCACAGGGCGATTTCATTACCACGGAATGAAAAACATTTCCTTTGCGACCTTAAACATGAATGGTGGGGGTGCAAGCCACCTCCGTCAGGCCCAAGTCAAAAACTTGTTTGACCGTAAAAAGGCAAATGTTCTTTTACTACAAGAGACCCACATCACACCTAACGTGGAACATGACTGGTGCCAAACTTTCAAAGGGCAATGCTATTTTAGCAATCTGTCAGCCTCATCTGCTGGGGTTGGGTTTTTTCTAAAGCCAGGCCTAGCTTTCGAGTCTTGTCATTTTCAGGAAGTCATAAAAGGCCGGCTTATTTCCCTCCAGCTTGCACATCAAAACTTCCGCTGTACCATTTTCAATGTGTACGCACCTAGTGAGAGCAGGGACCGAAAGGCCTTCTTCACTTCCATGGTAAACCACCTGAAATCAGTTGATCTCGATCAATGTGTGTGCATTGGTGTTGACTTTAATTGCACCTTTGACCCTCCGAAAGACAGAAACTCGGCAGAACCCCACCCCGAGTCCCATGCGGACCTATCCCGTTTCTTTAAGACGGCCGGTCTACTGGATGTTTGGCGATTGCACCACCCCAACACAGTCCAGTTTACCTGGTGTCGATGTGCCAATGGCCGGGTGTCTTCGGCAAGACTCGACCGCTGGTACATAAATGTACCCTTTAAGAACGTCGCGGCCTCGTCAGGTTGTTTTCCGTCATTGTTTTCAGACCACCATATGGTAACCTTAGATCTTTCTTTTCCTCGACCCACATGCAGAAATAGTTACTGGAAGTTTAACGTTAAACTTTTAGAGGACAGTTTATTTACAGACTCCTTTCGTGATTTCTGGGCTGAAATGAGTACTAAAAAATCTTCTTTCTCCTCAATTAGCCTCTGGTGGGATAACCTAAAGGCCCAAATTCGAGTATTTTGTCAACAATTTAATTCGCACTGTACCAATGTAAAACATATCACGATGGCTTGCTTGGAAGCAGACATCTTAAGGTTAGAGAGCAAGTTGGCCAATGAGAGCAACCCAGTGAACTATCGGTTGCTACTCGAGAAGAAGGCCCAATTAAGGGATTTGATCCATGAAAAAGCAGCGGGCACACTAGTTCGGCTAAGAATACAAAATATAAAGGTTTCAGATACCCCAACTAAGGCTTTCTTTCACCTAGAAACTATAGAGAAACCAGCACGACTCATATCTTCGGTTTTGGACCCAGGGGGGAACATCCTAACAAATCCGAGTGATATAAGATTAAATATAATTGATTTCTTTTCTGAACTTTTCAAGGCCAAAACAGTTTCTCACGAAATGATGAATGTTTTGACCTCTCACCTTCCTTCCGTGGCTGAGGCCCAACGTCTGGAACTGGATGCTCCAATTACCCTTCCAGAGCTATCCGGTGCACTCGCTGAGATGGAGTCGGGAAAAGCCCCTGGCATCGATGGCCTACCGGCCGAATTTCTTTCGGCATTCTGGGACATTTTGGGCCCAGAGCTGCTCAATGTTCTGGATGCATCTCTTTTATCCGGAGAATTACCGCTCAGTTTTAGAAGAGCAGTACTCTGCCTGCTACCCAAGACTGGCGATCTCCGACACCTGTCAAACTGGCGTCCGATCTCGTTGTTGTGCACGGATTACAAACTGTTTTCCAAGGTCCTTGCGAACCGGTTGAAGACAGTTATCGGGGACCTGGTGTCACCTGATCAAAGTTGCGGCATCCCTGGCAGATCCATCTATGACAACATATTCCTAGTCAGAGATTTGTTAACTGGTAAATGTGTTAAAGAGGATTTTGGATTGGTGTTTCTTGACCTGGCAAAAGCCTTTGATAGCATTGATCATGAGTTTTTGTGTCATGTGTTACAAGCTTGCGGGCTTGGCACAAATTTTAGAGCCTACATAGCTTTGTTATATGCAAACATCTCCAGCCTGATCAAAGTTAACAACGAATTTTGCCCACCCATAAAGGTTCAGAGAGGGGTAAGGCAAGGTTGTCCACTTTCAGGTCTATTATTTGCCCTCGCCTTGGAGCCCCTCTTAATCGCCCTCAGAAAGGATATCCCTGGACTTGCCCTTTCTCCAGGACACCCACCTTTGACCCTGTCAGCTTATGCCGACGACCTGTGTGTCATTATAAAAAGAAAATGCGACAGTGACGCCATGGCAAAGTGTTTGTCGGACTTCAACCTTGCCTCATCATTAAGGTGTAATTGGGGGAAAAGCAAGGCTCTGTGGATCCCCTTTCCAAAAAACGACTTATCTATGCCACCGTTATTACCACCACCTCCCCTTCCTGCAGAACTAGTGTGGGCAAACGATGGCATCAAGTATTTGGGCGTCTTCCTCGGACCTCCTCAGTATGCCCAGAACAATTGGGACAGGATCATTGACCAGGTAGACGGGCGTTTGAGCCGATGGAAAAGAGCTCTACCCCACCTGTCCTATAAGGGTCGCGTGCTAGTTGTCAACAACCTCGTCACTACCCTTTTGTGGCACCGGTTCATCTGCCTGCAACCACCGGAGGTTTTGCTCCAAGCTATCCAGAGGAAACTGGTGGATTTTTTTTGGGGAGGCTACCACTGGCTTCGACCCAGCGCCATATGTTGTCCCTTGGCCGAGGGTGGTCATGGCCTAGTCGATGTGAAATGCCGCCTGTTGGCCTTCCGGCTCCGCTCCATCCAACGCTTGCTGTATGCAGAACACCTACCAGGAAAGCCCTTAGCCTGCTCCATTCTTCAACGAGCTGGGAGGCTCGGATACGGACAGGAACTTTTCCTGACCAACCTTCAACACACCGATACATCTCTGCTCCCAGTTTTTTATCAGAGCCTCTTGAATGCCTGGCAGGGCGTTTCGATAAGTCGCCAAACAGACTCGTATGGCACTAACATGTATGCACATGAGCCTTTATTTTTCAACTCACTTTTCCCCGATATCCCGAGGAGTCGCGACTTCTGCCAGCATTTTATAGCGGCCAACATCCTGAAAGTGTGTCATCTCCGACACGACTCTGGACAGGGATGGAAGCCTGCGAACGAGCTGGCGGACCTAACAGGTGTTCGGTCCAGGAGGCAAATCGAGAATATACTAAGAGCGGTGATCCGAAAGGGCCACCAGCTAGGCCTACATTGGACGCAGGACATAGAGGTCGAGCCCACAGTCCCAAAATTAGGGGTCACTTTTACCCCAAACGAGCTGCCCCCCATGAGCGCAGGGTCACCCCCCTTCCATGGCATGAGCAGCAAGAGTATCTATAGGTCTTGTGTGAAACTTCTTCTTGGGGACCCACCTCTAGCTGGGGTTACCCGGTGGAAAGGACTCTTGCCTCCCGGTCCCCCCTCTGAGCCTTTATGGGATACAATGTATGCTGGACTTATTTCTAAAAGAACAGGTGACCTTCAGTGGCGTTTGGCCCACTGGATTGTTCCTTCCAATGCTGTCATCCGTTTTTTTTCCCCCATTTCCGGCTGTTGCCCCTTTTGTCCGGCGAGGGAAGATTTGCTTCATGCTTTCATTAATTGTGAAAGACTTTTTCCTTTGTTTCATTGGTTAAATTTTATTTCCCATAGATTGCAGGTTACCTTTTCTTTGAAAGCTTACATCTTTGGCTTTCCTCCCAAAAAGGGAACCACATCCATTGTATTCGGGTTCCTAACCGCTACTGCTAAACTGGCCGTATACCTGTCGCGGAAGGCGAAGCTGGGCGGCAGACCCATGCAGGAATGCAGTATCATGGTGTTCTTTAGTTCATTGGTGTCAGCAAGGCTCAAGCTTGAATTTGGCTGTGTCCAAACGGCAAACGACCTTGCTAATTTTGTTGCGACTTGGTGTGTTGGAGGGATTTGTGAGGTCCAGGAAAACAAATTGTTAATCTCCGTATAATACAGTGCGGGTGTTTCTTATCGTGTGCTGTTTTTTTCTGGCATTTGCACCTTTCTGTTGCTGGGTTTGCAGTGCACCGTTTGTTTTTT